>NC_050444.1:41540857-41846690 GCF_903995425.1 Onychomys torridus | reverse complement strand
TGCTTGAATATATTGCTAACTCAGTTCTATAATTCACATGAAATATAATTACTTTGCTCATATTTAAAATATATCAATAAATACATAATGTTTAACAACTTATTTAAAGATCTATCAGCCCCACTGACAATGAAACAAATAATGCCATTATACTGCTTCTTCTTGTAGGCCTTTATCTCTGGCACAAATAACAGAAATGGTAAAGTATATTTTAGTGAAATAATGTAAACTTTGACTGATATACTTGTAAGCATCATTGCCCTCAAATTTGAATTTCTAAAGAAGAACACACAGTCCTGAGTATAAAAGTAACTATAAGGCAGAGGCTGGCTGGGGTGTGGGAAGAGCTGGAGGAGTGTCTGCAGCAAGTATGACCCTCTTTCTCTCCTCATTTATTACATAAAATGAAGAAGCATTTCTCTGTTGCCAATACCTCCCACTTCAAGTCTGGAAAAAAAAGAAGTCTTAAAAAATAAAATGTTTGAAAGCTTTTTTCATGAGAACCCCTTATAACCTATAAGATAATCTGCCAGGATTGAGTTTTAGTCACAAGAGCTCAGCATGTGATATATATGTGGCCATGTGATACAATCACAGACTAGCCATTGTGGAATTAAAAAAAAAAATCTGAATGTCAATCTTAGCTTCTGCCACATAACTTATGTGCTATGTGACATCAGATACATTAAAGAAAAATTCTGATTTCCAAATGCCCAAAGATAAGGGTGAAATGATATGACTTCACAAGGTATATAATGGGACAAAATGAGCAGCAAAGGTAAGACTCTAGTGAGAGCCTCACCATGAGAGTGCTTTCTTGGTGCTGGTCATTACAAACTATAATGCTAATTTAGTGTCCTTGGGTTTAGACAACACATGCAACAGTTATAATTTGAAGACAATTGAGTAAATATTTCATTACTCTCAACTCATCCATGGTGCCTTAATGGCATTAAGAAGTTCACATATTTGCAAAGAGGCTAACTTAACTAAATGAACTAGGGAGTGCAAATGAGAAATAGAAACAGACTGTGTGCAATAGAGGCTGAACAAACTTCAACCCTTTCTGCATTACATTAGAAACTATACTTGGATGCTCATAGTCAAATTTGAGAGTGGAAAAAAAGTAGTCAAAACAGGTGCTGGATTAAATTGGCTGGTGAATTTAAAGAAACTGATGAATTCATTCCAATCACATGAATAAGCAGGCAGCCTCAAGTGCATATGTGGAAAATCTTGCTTTCCTTTTTCCAACTACAGTCAATTTTCTTTTACATTTCATGTTGCTTAATTTCTTTTTGACCAGAAGCAATCAAACCATCTTATCTCACATCTTATGGTAAACACAGAGTGTATCCCCACATCTTGGGAAAGAAAGCTAATAACAGTGAGGGAGTCAATGTTCTTCCATCTTGTCCCTGATACAGCCATCTGAGGTCTGACTCAGAGCTGACCCACTTATGCTACCCCAGCCTATGTGAAAGTTCCTCTGACAATTACCCAACCCCATCTCAGGGGCTTGAGATTAAGACGCACCACTAACTGCTGGATTTGTGTGTGTGTGTGTGTGTGTGTGTGTGTGTGTGTGTGTGTGTGCTTCTATTAAACTCTCTCTTGTTCTACTTCCCCTGCAACTACCAACAAAATCACATGCTTGCCTTTAAAAGCTCATTGCAGAAAGTTGTCAGAGCTGCTCTGTGGAATCTGTTTCTATCCAGGCAGTCTTTGACAGGCTTAATAAAGACTCACAAATTCATAATCTGCTTTTGTTGAGTGGTCCTTGGGGTCTTTGCCCCATGATAATAATATTCAGTTGAGGTTTCAATTGCCATTCATGACTCCCTGAACCTGCTCAACTCAACTCAACTCAAGTTCTGGCAGTTCTGCCATTTACTCCCACTGGCAAGCTTTTTGAGCCAAATGAGAAGCCCCCAGCTCCAAGGAGAAGCTCCCAATTCCATTTATGGTATATGTTCCTTTCTCAACCAGTGACTGCATAACTGTAAATCCCAGAAACACCCTTTCTCTGAAATCCCTAGGCATTCATCTCTCAAGACTCTTTTTCATGCCCACCATCTGACATGGGACTATTGGTGACAGCTACTGGTAACCCTGTTTACTTTGGAAGAACAAGGCCACATAAAAGTGGAAGTTAAGAAAGTGGTCTTGGGCCCAGATGAAGGTTTACTGGTAATGAATTTTCCTATAGAGAATTTATTCCCTTTCAATCAACCCCAATTGGCACCCTAACACTGACAAAGGTAATGGGGCTCTGGACACCTACCACCAGAATTTTCCGGCTGGACTCTAAGCACCAGCTCAGAAGTCCACTCATAGAACCAGAGGCATCAGAGAATGAGCACACAATGCTTACCATTGCATTTTTGACACAGTTGCCACAGACACAAGGAAAAATTACAGAGTTTAGAAGGCTTTGAACATATGAATAGATCTCAGTTGCTCTTGGTAGCTCAAAAAATGTTTAACATTTCAAACCTTTTCTTAGGATAGCCGAAAGGATAAGGCTGATAAGAGCTCATAGTGACCACTCTATGAGAAAGCCCAGAGAATAGACTGTTCTGGCAGAAGTGGGAAGAAGGCTGGGAGACCCAGCTTCAACCACTTTAAAAGGACCAATGTGCCTACTGTAAGGGAAAAAGACATTGGAAAATGAACACTCAGACAGAAAGAAAAAGACCCCACAGGTATTTCAGCTGGAGAAATGAATGTGGAAGGCTACTACACTTCGAACCCCCAGGAGCCTAGAGTGATATCAAAGTGTGGACAAAGCAACTGATATTTTAGTTGACACATGGGTAACATATTTCATCCTCCAAAAGACTCTAGGTCAGTTGACTGACCAAAAGATTATAGTCTAGGAGATGACAGGGAAAACTGACTATTACCCTTGGACTACTGTCCACTCACTCCATTGATCTTAGAAAGGAAACAAATATACTTTCCTATTTGGTCATGCCTAATGGTCTCTACCCTCTACTAGGCCAGGACCTCTTGCATAAACTCAAAGTAACTATCTTTTTTTCTGATAAAGATGCCAAATATTTTTGTCCTGCTCAATTTCATAAAAGTACCTAATAAAAAACCCTCAACTCCATCCTGAGAACACAGACTATCTCTCAGATCTACAGCAAAGATTCCCTGCAGTATGAGCAGAGACCATACTACAGAGCTGGCTAAGCACAAGGCACCTGTAGCTCTTCAGTTAATAAGTTCAGCTATACTTGTTCAGGTCAAGCAAAACCACCCCATGGCTCTAGAAGCAAAGAAATGGATTGTCCTTCACAATACCCAACTCAGGAAGGCAGGTATTCTGGTCCTCTGCCAGTTACCCTGGAATACACTCCTATTGACCATCAAGAAATATGGAAGCCATATCTATAGACCTGTGCATGATCTAAAGGATGTTAAAAAAATAAAAGGAGGATCAAAACTATTCATCCTAAGGTCCCAAACCCATACAGCCATGCTGTGGATATCACTCTGTATAAATAAAATGCTGTTTGGCCAGTGGCCAGGCAGGAAGTATAGGCGGGGAGAGAAGAGAATTCTGGGAGGTAGGAGGCTGGGGCAGGGAGACGCGGCCAGCCACCACCAGGACAAGGAAGATGTAACATACAGGTAAGCCACAAACCAAGTGGCAAAGTATAGATTAATAGAAATGGGTTAATTTAAGATAGAAGAATTAGATAACAAGAAGCCTGCCGTGGCCATACAGTTTATAAGAAATGTAAGTGTCTGAGTGATTATTTTATACAGAGGTTGTGGGACCACAGGGTTGTGGGACTGCAGGACTTTGGTGGCACCTGGAGAGAAGATCTCCAACTACACAGCCAGATGAGTTTTCTACCAGAGAAACACAGGTATACACATATAGTCAGGAACTTTAAAGATGCATTCTTCAATATTTCCCTGCAGAGGTGAGTCAACCCATCTTTATTTTTAGATGGACAGATCCAGAGGGAAGATATAATGAACAAACTTACTTAGACTTGGTGATCTCAGGAATTTAAGAACTCCTCAACCCTGATGAGGTGTGGAGTGCTGATCTCTTGTCCTTACACCAGTGCTTCCTGAGAGAGTACTTTTACAATATGTAGATTAGCCTCAGAAGCTGAAGGAGACTGTAGATGAGCCACTGAAGGACTCTTGCAGGAACTTAAGACTTAGGCTATAGGGAATCATCCAGGAAGGCCCAGCTTTGTACTTCCGAAGCTTTCTATCTTGGTTACCAACTGAAGTGAGAACCAAAGGCCTTATCTCAGAATTACTAGCCATTGTCCAAATCCTGATTCCAGAAACTAAGAGGCAGGTCAGAGAGTTCTTAGAGGCAGTCAGGTTCTGTTGCCTCTGGATACAAGCTTTCACATAATGAAGCCTCTATATGCCAGTATAAAAGCAGGCTCTGAGCCTTTAACCTGGACTGAGGCGGAATAGGCTTTTGAAGTCTTAAAAACTTCCCTGACCCCCGCCCTGGCTTTGGCACTCTCTGACATCTCAAAGTCATTCCATATGTTCATCTATGAGATGAAGGGCATTGCAAAAGGAGTTCTGACCCAGACTTTGGGACTAGGGGAACTCCCCATGGCATACTTGTCCAACCCTGTGGCCAAGGGACAGCCTGCCTATTTCAGGGCTGTGGCCACTACTGCCATCTTGATAAAGGAAGCTGATAATTTAACCTTGGAGAAAGATTTCTTCCTCACAGTTCCCCTTGAAGTGGAAGCCCTTCTCAGAGTGACCCGAGAAGATGACTGTTGAATCCCCAAATAACCCAGTACCAAGTCCTACTGGATCACGCTCAAATCTAGTTTAAGAGGACAACTGCTATCAACCCTGCTACCTGATCATGATCTGCACATGCCAATCCATGACTGTCTTGAGATAATTGCAGGAACCCAAGGAATCTGCCTAGACATAATGGATATCCTCTTGAAATCTTTGGATGCTATACTCGTACACAGATGGGAGCAACTTTGTCAAAAACTGAATTGGGTATATGGGGGCTGCAGCAGTCACTTCAACTGGGGCAACTAGCTTCCAAACCCTGTGATCAGGTACTTCAGCCTAAAAAGCAGAGTTAAATGCTTTAACTCAAGCCTGCATATGGGGAAAGAAAAGTTCACTGTGGTATACCCTGATGGCCACTATGCCTTTGCCACAGCACATGTCCGTGGAATGATATACTAATGAAGAAGGCTATTTATCACTTGGGGAGAGGACATTAAAAATAAGGAGAAAATCTTAGCCCTCCTCAAAGTGATCTGGCTAGGCCAGAGAGTTGCCATCCTCCACTGTAATGACACCAAAAAGAGGACTTTCCCTGAGGAAAGGGATAATTGTGCCAGTGATCTAACAACCCAATATGTGGCCCTAAGGCCGGGGGAGACCATTGATAATCCTCCTTATCTACCGCATTCCTATGCTGCCTGAGACCCTAGATTACAACCAAGAGGAAATAAAAGATACAAAACAAAACAAACAAACAGACGACAAATGGACAACTGGAACCACCAATTTGGCAGAAAGCCCCAGATGGAAATATTATCCTTCCTTGAAGAACTGGCGGAATGTTGCTCACTGACCTCCACTGGACCATCTCCACCACAGATCCACCATGCCCTCTGAGTTTCTCTGGCCTAGTTACATACCACATTGGGTAGTTCAACAAAAGACACTTTATTCAGGTTTATGCCCAGGTAAACCCCTAAGAGATACTCTGTTCAGGAAGTCTGATTGAGAGGAAAGCACCTGTGAATTTCACTCAAGTCT
Source organism: Onychomys torridus (assembly GCF_903995425.1). NCBI lineage: Eukaryota > Metazoa > Chordata > Mammalia > Rodentia > Cricetidae > Onychomys > Onychomys torridus. The sequence goes on along the minus strand of NC_050444.1, from coordinate 41,840,900 downwards.
GGCCCACTAGAGGAGGCTACAAATATTTGCTAATCTTCAAGATATTTTCTCAAGTTCCATAGAAGCATTCCTCTTCTGGACTGAGACTGCTCAAACAGTAGTTAAAAAGCTCCTCCAGGAACTGATCCCCCAATTTGTCCTCTTCCTAGCAATGTGGCCTGAAAAAAGGCTAAGCTTTCATAGCTTAATGGTTAGGTCACTAAATATTAATTGGAAACTCCACTGTGCATATCGATGTCAGAGTTCTAGTCATGTAAAGCAGATAAATAAGGCACTAAAGGAAACCCTGACAAAACTAACCCAAGAGTCCAGTGTGTATTAAATAGACCTCCTTTCTTTTTTGTTGCTTCAGGCCTGCTGTATTCCATATAAGAAATCATTCACAGCTTATGATATTAAGTTTTGTAGACCTCCTCTTTTACTTCACCTACTTAGAAACAAATAATTGACTTAAATCTCTAACCATTCCTTTCTCAAGTCTTTACATCTGTTCCAGCCAGCCATCAGACAACCCAGGAGGCTCAATGGGGTCCAGTGATGTCATCTGGGTCAAACATAAATAAGGGTACACTTGAACCAACTTGGAAGGGGCCCTACTCTGGTGGATCCTCTCAACCCCCACAGCTATGAAGGTAGCAGGCATCACTTTGTGGATCTATCACATTTAGGTCAAAGGAACAGACACTTCAGACAACAGTACCCAATGAACTATTTGCCAAACCATGTATTCATTAAAAATAAGGTTCCTCTGGGTCCCTGGTTCTCCTATTTCCCACTCTTCTACATCCTCCTGATTCTCATATTGTCCTCTGGGAGAAGGTGATCCAACCCTCATTGTCCTCAAACCTGGACTTGGGAATTAAGAATATGGGATCTTCAATTTTATGCATGCTCTGTGGCTGAACCCCCTAGTTGCCAAGAACAAGGGAGTTTCCATGGAAAAGAATGGGGTTATAAGATAGATGCTTCCTGGAAACATACACACACACACACACACATACACACACACGAAATACACAATAGAAAGATGTAATCCAATGACCATAAAATTAAAGATCCATAAGTTTCTTAATATTATTTTGGTCCAATAGAAAAGGGTAAAACTTGGAAAATAAGACTCTATGTCAAATTAAGGGACCACGAAGACAGAATTACTGTTTCAAAAAAAAAATCTCTCTGACCCCTATCCCCAGATCTTTGGACCCTAACTAAGATCATCCACCCTGCCAAGATGTTGACCAACACTCTCCTCCATAAAACCTAAGTCACTTAACAAACCGGGGGATAGAGGCCTGCCTCCTACTGTCCAAAAAGCGAAGGATCCCCATCCCTATATTCTATTCTTGATAAAGTTCACTACTGAGTTTAATCATTCTCAGCTAGAGATTGGACAGGATTGCTGGTTATGCTTACACTTCTAGCCCCTTTAGTACATAAAGATACAAACTATCCAGACTATGAGATCATTGACTGACAAAACTCATTTGGACTGGGGGCAGCTCAAATGAATGTTAGAAGACATATTAGACATTGTCTAATATCCAAGACTCTTAACATAGATATATACCCTTATTTTGATGCTTGCTATTTCTCCTTGGAGCTTAATTGGTCTGGACAATGGCAATATTACCAGGCCCCTCAAACTACCTGGTGGGCATGGATTAATGGTTTGACTAAATATGCCTCTTTTGGTGATTTCCAAGTTGAAAAATCCCTTTGTTGCATCTTGGTACACATTCTTCCAAGCTGTACTTATATAATGGGGAAAAGGGAAGAATATATCATGAGGTTTCCAGGCAAATGGATGTATCTAGAAAAAATCATCCTGAGTGAGGTAACCAAGACTCAGAAAGACAAATATGGTATATACTCACTCATAGGACGATACTAGATGTAAAACAAAGATGACTAGACTGGTACTCACAACTCCAGGGAGGCTACCTAGAAAATAGGACCCTAAAAAAGACATAGAGAATGCCAAATGACAGAGAAATGGATGAGATCTACATGAACAACCTGGACGTGAGTGGGTGTGATGAATGGCAAGTTTCAAGGGAAAGAGAGTTTAGGGGAGTGGGAGATCTCAGCTGGATCAAGAAAAGAGAGGGAGAACAAGGAATAACAGACCATGATAAATAAAGACCACATGAGAATAGGAAGAATCAAAGTGCTAGGGAGGTCCCCAGAAATCCACAAAGACACCTCCACTGTAGACTACTGGCAATGGTCAAGAGAAAGCCTGATCTGACCTAGTCTGGTGATCGGAGGGCCAAACACCCTAACTGTTGTGCTAGAAATCTCATCCAATGACTGATGGAAGCAGATGCAAAGATCCATGGCCAGGCCCCAGGTGGAGCACCAGGAATCCAATTGGTAAGAAAGAGGAGGGATTGTATGAGCAAGAATTGTTGAGACCAAGATTGGAAAAGCACAGTGACAAATAGCCAAACATGAATTATGAACCAAAAGCTGTGGAGCCCCCACTAGATCAGACCCTCTGGATAAGTGAGACAATTGAATAGCTTGAACTGTTTGGGAGGCACCCAGGCAATGGGACCCAGACCTGTCCTTAGTGCATGAGCTGGCTGTTTGGAACCTGGGACTTATGCAGGGACACTTTGCTCAGCCTAGGAGGAGGGGGCTGGACCTGCCTGGACTGAATCCACCAGGTGGAGCTGAATCCCCAGGGGAGTCTTTGCCCTGGAGGAGATGGGAACTGGGGGTGGGCTAGGGGAAGGCAGGGGGGCGTAGGGGCGGGAGGCAGGAGGACAGGGGAACCCATTGCTGATATGTAAAATTAAATTAAATTATAAAAGAAAAAAAGAAAAAACTCGCACTCGCAATTAGGTACAATGTAAGAAATTAAGAACACTATAGTTTAAATATAAACTGTCAATTTGAAAAAAAAGAATATATCTTAATATAGACTCTGGACTACAAAGTCATAAAAAGAGCTCTGTCTATTCTCATCCTATACCTGATCAGAGCTGGCAAAGCTGACCCAAGGCCCATAGGCACAGCAGCCCTTATGGTGAGAGAGAAATATTTAAGAAACAAAGAAGAGAGCTTGGTCAGAACCTAGAGTTATCAGAGGATTCCATTTCTGAACTGAACAACAGTTTAATTCCCTCACAGAAATGGTCTTACAGAACTGGAGAGGCTCAGACTTAATCCTTATGAAACATTGGGGATTATGCATATCTTTAGGAGAAACCTGTTGTTTCTTTGCCAACTGATCAATAGTAATTAAAGATAAAAACCTAGTCATATTTAGGGAAAATCTCAGTAAAAAAGCAAAGGAAAGAAAGAAAAGGAAAGGAATACCACTCTTGGGCATATACCCAAGGAATGCTCAATCATACCACAAAGATACATGCTCTGCTATGTTCAAAGCAGCACTATATGTAATAGCCAGAACTTGGAAACAACCTAGATTTCCATCAACAGAAGAATGGATTAAGAAATGTGGTACATATACACAATGGAGTACTACTCAGCAGAGAAAAATACTGACAGCATGAAATTTGCAGGCAAATGGATGGAACTAGAAAATATCATCCTGAGTGAGGTAACCCAAACTCAGAAGGACAAACATAGTATGTACTCACTCATAAGTGGATACTAGATATAAAGCAAAGAACAATCAGACTGCAAACCATAGAACCAGGGAGGCTATATAGTAGGGGGGACCCTAGGATGACTGTGGCTTATAGTAAGTTTTGGTTTTACTCAATTACTGGGCAAGCCTCAGTGCAACATTTCACTATTAGGATAAGGATTTATACTGTATCAAGTTGATAATAGAAAAATAAATAAAAATGAAAAAAGAAAGAGAGGAAAAGAAAAGAAAAAGACAGAATCAGAAAATTGGTATTAGTCTCTGTTCACTTGGTCCTCCTGGCTAGCTACTCTGCTATCAGCATTGGCAGGGCCTCTAATTATTATTCTTACTGGATTAAGAGTAGGATCCTGAATCTCAACCTCTATGGCCAGCTATATAAAACATAGGTTTAATTTAGTTAATTTAATGGTCCTAAGGATACCTTTAGTGTAATATGAGTCCCTGATTTAATTCATTTTCCTGAGAACAGTAGGGAATGTGATGGGGCTGAGTTTCCTCTATCATGTCCCTGATAAGGCCATCTAAAATCTAACTAGGAGCTAACCCCTCTCCCAGCTTTCACCCCTCCCTGTGGTGATATTGTGTTCCCCAAAATATTGTACACCCTAATAAACTTATCTGGACTCAGAGAACAGAACAGCCACTAGATATAGAGGTCAGAAAATGGTGGCACACATGTCTTTATTCCTAGCATTCCAAAGGCAGAGATCTGCCTGCATCTCTGTGAGTTCAAGGCCACACTGGAAACAGCCAGGCATGATCACAATATCCTTTAATCCCAAGAAGTGATAGCAGAAAGCGTAAAGGTATATAAGGCATGAAAACCAGGAAATAGGTCTGGTTAAGCTTTTAGGCTTCTAACAACAGTTCAGCTGAGATTCATTCTGGAGGCTTCCAGCCTGAGGAAACAGGATCAGCTGAGGAATTGGCAAGGTGAGGTGGTTGTGGCTTGTTCTGCTTCTCTGATCGTCCAGCATTCACCTGAGTAACTGGCACTGGGCTTGATTTTATTAATAAGACCTTTAAAGATTCATGCTACACTTCCCCACAAGGGAAAGTTCTTCAAACAATCACCCAAACCTGTCCCAGAGACTTGAGATCAAAATGCCCTAGCTAACTGCTGTGTTTTGTTTCTGTTAACCTTCACCCTTGCTCTTCTTCCCCCTACAACTATCAACCAAGATACGGTTTTTGCCGGAAAAAAATCTCCCTGAAGAAAGCAGTTGCAGATGCTCTCCATGCAGTCTTTGGCTGGCTTAATAAAGACTCTTGAGTTCTGAATCTGGTTTCGTCAAGTGGTCCTTGGAGTCTTTGCCCCATAACAATAACAAAATTCAGACCTAATATCTGTATTACATAATGTTGGCCAGTGAGAGAGAGAGTTCATCAAAGATAATATTAGGAGAAGAAACAAATTTCTTCCTCCCACAACTTTACATGGCTCTGTTAGATAAATTGGTCAGTATTTATGAACTTGGGAATTTTAGAATTTATTATTTTAAATAATTTACTAAAGGTCACCTTGACATCTTCATTTTCTTCATAGTTTCAAATTCCTATGGATTCTATTTTAGGAATGGAGGAGATGGAGAATATCAAATGATTTTTAAGTATCTGTGCATTATCCTAGCATAGGTTTTATGTGTGCTAATTATGAGCACAGCTCACTAAGTAATTAAAATGCGTAATTGATTTGTTACTCATAGCTGTGCTTGAATTTGTGGAACCAGAGTTACTAGCAGTTGATGGCTTCGAGGGGACAAAGAGTCAGTTTTCTTCAGGGAACTGGCCCCTGGTAGGTTGCTCATGCTCTGGTGGACTGCCCCACACCTACTACAGGCAGGCAGCATTGAAAAAGTAAATATCTAACAGACAGCAGAAGCAGAGACAAATTTCTCAGTACATGTTCCTAAAAGACAAATCCCATCCACAGAGTTTATTAATATGTCTTGCAACTTGGCCATTGATATATTCTAGAGGAAGACATTCATAATGTTCACATGCAAAACCATTGTTGAGCCACCAGGATCCAGTGGTTAGCTACAAACCCATGATCAAACAGATGGCCCAGTTTAAATTCAGTGGGTCAGAAAGCAATATAACTAGACATATTGAGAAAGATTTGTATGGGAGAGGGTGTATAGATACAGGTAGTAGGGAGACTGAAGAGGGTGGATTGTTAAAAAGTAAATTTAATTAAGAACAAACATAAATAACCACATTTTAAGTATGCCAATGTTTTACACATAGATTTCACCCCCCAAGGATCTATAAATAGGCAGTAAGCAATGACTTAATGCTAAATATCATGTGATCATCAGTCATGAGAGCCCTTTAAAGATTAACAATAACTAGCATTGATAATAATGGCACACCTCCTTGGAAAAGTGGTTGGCAGTTGCTTAGAAAATCAACTAACACTTATCCTAAGATCCAGCAATATTATTTTCTATATATATGGAAATAATAAAATGAAAATTATTCATGTGAAACTTACATAGGATGATCATTGCCATTATATTTATAGCTACTAAGAATTAGAAGATGCATGTCCATCAACAGTGGAATACTTTGTATGCACAGAAATAAATGAGAACAAACTATGCGTAAGGACAATGGTATGGCTGAATTTAAGAAGGGTGATGTTGTATGGAGGGGTCAGAAAAGACACAGCAAAAGCTCTATGCATATATATACATACATACACATACACATATATGAAATTCTGACCTGGGAGAATCAATCTACAGTATCAAAGCTGTGTTGCTCCGGTGAGCAGAAATACTTTAAATAACTTTTTAAATGACTTTAAATAAACAATGGCTATAATTAGCTCCTGAAAATAGTCCATATATAACCTGCAGTGCTGCCAAAACAGATGTGTTAAAATTATCTGTCTTAAATCATATTCTACTAAGGTTGATATAAATAAAGTATAAAATAGATGTAGATACAAAACATGACATATACTACTATTCTAAACAGCTAACCCTGTATCACTCACACTAACATACACACTCTTTGTAAGAATGTTTGAGAGGCTTAGTACTTTTACAGTATGTAGGATAGATTTTTTTCCTTGCTCTGATGAAACCCTTTATCTTGTACAAGTGCCATATTCCTGTAGGGAAAACAATGTAGTTATCAATGCTGCAGAATAATTGTCCTGAGTTAAAATACTCTTTCAGATGATACAATTTAAATCCCCTTGAATATTATATAGATTATTGGTAAAAGTAATTAAGGACTAGAATAAAGGTAATTATAATTTCTGATGGATTTACTGATAGGAATAAAGTAAGAATTGACTTGAACCTTTGTCATCTAAAACTAGAACAAAATTAAGGAAAATCCTAAAAACTCCACTGTGTTTGTAATTGATTTTCACACACCAATGCACTTTCACATTCTTTAATATCACTGAAAACCAAAAGTAGAAGATTCCCCAAAGAAAGACATGTGATACTTGACACAACAAGAAGTCTTCTAACAATGTCTTTCAATCTATGTAATATATACCATGATCTAAAATCTAAACACTTTCTATGATCTAAAAATCCATAAATAAAATTGTTACCAAAATAAATTCCTAAAATTATTCTTGTATAAAATGAGAATACAAATCTATCTAGGATTTTGCAGGAAAAATGCTAAAAAATTTATTTCTAAGAATGATTTATAAAACTGGTATGGGCATTCTGTCTGGCATGGTACCAAATTAATGGAAATTTCCTTATGACAGACTGTGTTTAATTTGCAGCTCTCTGCAACAACTGAGTAAGAACAAATGCTTAGCTTGCAGATGCACAAATTTCAGGGAATCCATAATGTGTCAGAGTATATTCCTGTGTACATATATTTCATTGATGGAATGTAAATTTCATAATTCAAAATGGCTACATAAATCACAATATGATATTCTGGTTCATTTTTGATGAAAAGTTTTGTGTATCTTTGTTTGTTTGTTTGCTTGTTTGATTGTTGAGACAGAGTCTCAGGTAGCCCAAGCTTGCCTTGATGTCACTATGTAGGCAGAGAAAACCTTGGATTCCTGATCCTCCTTCTCCACAACCACATGCTGAGCTTTCATCAGTGCAGGGCACCAGGCTCATATCTGTACTTTTAGACATAAAATCCCTCCATGTATTGTCAGTAAACCAGCAATCCTTTCTCAACTTGTTCATATTCACAAACTTAGAGGCAATCATTTCAAACCTGTTTACATGTCTTCTGGCATTTTACCTGAATATTTCTAAATGACTTAAACTTTGTATAAATAAGATAACCCTTTATAATATTATAATGTTTATATATATTTAACACTTCAACCTGATCTTTTTGGGGGGGCATGCTGTTTACTTTCTTTTTTATTTCACTGTACAAGTCACATGTTAAAACCTCCCTTTATTTTTCCTGGGTGAGATTACTTCTTTGTCAGACACAATGTTTCCTCATTTCTCAGTTTTCTTTCCTATTAGTACTTTAGTTCTAATTACTTTATTTTGGTGTGATGTACTTTATTTCTGACATATCCTTTGCTCTGCAGTCTACACTCTGAGACATGAAATAACCACTTGAGCTTCCTTTAGGATAACGTTAATGTGCATTTTACAACTTTGTAGCTAATAGTGTGTCTATTTTAAGGTCACATTTTGATGACAAAGAACATACTCCTTTATCTAAGCTATTCTCCACTTTATTTGTATATAGAAAGTTTCCATTGAACAGGATTATTTAGATGGCTAGATTAAGCAATTTCCATTCTGTTAATTTGTCTATTTTCCTCCTTTAGTATTTAAATCCACTTTCCTCTCTTCCTTTCTCTTTCAAAATTACATATTCTTATTGTTCCATTATATTACTTATGGTTATCCATCAACTGTCTTAGTGTTTCTATTGCAGTGAAGAGACACCATGACCACAACAACTCTTACAAAGGAAAATATTTAATTAGGTGACTTACAGTTCAGAGGTTTGGCCCATTATCATCATGGTGGGACATGGCAGTATGCAGCCAGACATTGTGCTGGAGGAGGAGCTGAATATTCTACATCTTGTTCTGCAGGCAACAGGATGTAAACTGAGACACTGGGCATAGGAGACCTCAAAGCCCACCTCCACAGAGACACACTTCCTGCAACAAGGGCATACCCACTTCAACAAAGCCACACCTCCTAATAGTGGCACTCCCAACGAGCTTATGGAGGCCAATTAAATTCATGCTACCATATTCCACTTCCTGACCCCCATAAGCTTGTAACAATATCATAATGCAAAATACATTTACTTCAACTTCAAAAGTTCCATAGTCTATCAGTCTCAACAATGCTTTAAAGTTCAAAGCTCAGTCTCTCCTGAGATTCATGCAATTTCTTAACTGTAATTTTCTATAAAATCAAAATTAAAAAAAAAAGAAAAAGATCATTATACATTCCCATTTCAAAACACAGAGAAGGGAGCATAGTGAGAAAATACTGGACCAAAGCAACCTGGGTAAACTCCAAACTCTGCATCTCCATGTTTGATGTCAAAGTATTCTTTAGATCTCCAATTCCTTTCAACTTCATTGACTGCAACACACTTCTCTCTCTTGGGTTGGTTCTACTCCCTGTTAGCAGCACTCCTCAGCAAGTATCCCATGGATATAGTATCTCCAACATCTTGGAATCTCCAAAGCAACCAGGTTTCACCTTCATAGCTTCATGCAATGACCTCTTTAGGCCTCCATTTAAGGATACCCCTGACATATGCCTGGCCTCATCAACTCTCCTTTGTCATGGAGGAATATTCCATAATCCCTTTTTTCCCTGTCCTTAAGCCAGAACCTCTTGGCTGAAGCTGCCAAGTTCTGCTACTTATTGGGGTTAGAACATGGCCCTTTCCTTCAATTACAACTTCACCAACTTCCTCTTTTTGATGGTTTCCTTCACTGCCTAAACTTGGTTGTCCTGAAACTCCATATGTAGCTGGGCTGGCCTCCAACCTCTGCCTCTGGCATGCTGGGATTACAGGTATGCACCACCACACCCAGTTCTAAGATATTCTTTAATTCCTTTTCACAAGTTGGAAAATTAGCTGAGTGGGATCTTACCCTGAGGTCACCACTCCTTTTATTCCATTTCTTAATCTGTTTATCTCCTTGAACTAGGACTTAGCTTCATTCCAATTCCTGCTGTTCATTTGCTCTTCAAATAGTACATTTTGTATTTTTCCTTGTTCAAGGTGCTCTTTTTCATTATATATCTTCAGAAGAGTTAACAATAATAACCACATCATAGAGTCTATACTAGGCTGTTGTAAGATTTCCTTTGCCAACAGGTTTATTACAAATCTCTTCACTTTAGCCTCAGGCAGGGAAAAAAGCAGCCATATTCTTCACCAAAATATCACAAGAATGGTCTCTAGACAAGATACTAAAAAGACAACATACTAAAATTATTCTCTGAAACCTCTTAAGCTAGGCCACCACAGTTCAAATCTCCCTCAGCACCACTGTCATTCTTGCTTCTACTAGGAATGTCCAGTCAGCTGTACTTAAGCATTCCGTAGCTTCTTGAACCCAAATTCCCAAAGTCCAAATTTCTCCAAAAAAAAAAAAAAAAAAAAAAAAAAAAAAAAAAAAAGTAGAGTCTGGCCTATCATAGCTATACCCCAGTCCCTGGTACCAACTTCTGTCTTAGTTAGGGTTCCTATTGCTATTAGGAGACACCATGACCATGGAAACCATTACAAAGGAAAGTGTTTAATTAAGTGTCTTACATTTCAGATGTTCAGTCCATTATTGTCATGGTGGGACATGGAGGCACAGAGGCAGATATGATGCTGGAGAAAGAGTTCAGTATTGTACATCTTGATCTACAGGCAACATGAAATAAACTGTGTCACTAGATGTAGCTTGAGAATAAGAGACCTTAAAGCCTGCCCCCACAGTGACATACTTCCTTCAAAAAGTCTACCCATACCCCAACAAAGCCATACCTTGTAACAGTGCCACTTCCAATGAGGTTATGAGGGCTAATTACATTCACACTACCACATCAACTATTGCCCTGTTGTGCTCCTTGCTTTATGGTTATTATGTATGTTTTAGTATAATTGATGCTTTATGTAATTTTATGTAAAAACATTATTTTTTCCTGGGGTTTTTTAGGCCCTTAATATGTTGTTATACATATTTTTCAAGCCATAAGTCTCATAAGAAATGTACATTTATTTTTTTATTTAGCAATGCTACAGAATTTAAACTATAAGAAAAAGTTAGTAATCTCATACAAAGTTTTAGAATTTACTGCTTTGTGTACTTCCACATTCTTACTAAATTCTGTTTTCTTCATGCTGGAAGGAAATCTTTTAAGATCTTTCAGAGGAATATCCATTATTAATTTTTCTATAATTTAACTTGGAAATTATATTCATTTAAAATTTTATCTTCAATGCTTTACATTGACACATAAACAACAAAGAAAAATTAGACAAATAAAATCTTATAAAATAAAAGCAATTTGCATTCAAAGTATGCCACCATATAAGTGGTCAGATAATAGAATTTAATATATTCATAAATAATATAGCTGATAAATGATTATTTCTCTGCACACATAAAGAATTTTTATATGTTTCCACAATGGTAAAAGCTAGGAAATTTACTTTAAAACAGGAGAAGGACATTCTTCCTAAGACTATATATAAAGGAGAGTCATCAAAAATAGTAAACATCATTACTCACTGGAAAAATATAAAAATCTACAATATAACTTTAAATTTACTGAGGAAATTGAAAAGTAGTGCAGCTTCTACAGGAAATTTTTGATAAAGTTAAGTATCTACACATTTAATATATTAATTTCATTCTTATATTTATATACAAGATAATTGAAAAGATCATGTACATATATGCTTGAGGTAACACCTCTCATGATAGTTTTAAAATGAAAACAGTCAGTTGATAAATACAGAAATAAAGTAAGTATTTATGCAATGGCATATTACTTAGCCATAAGAACAGAGTGTTGATTCATTCTATAGCACTGATGGACCTGAAAACATTAGGGTAAGGGAATAAATTCTTAAATGTGGACCTGTAGTATATAATTACATTTAAATAAACGGTTCAGAATCTATAGGAGTTAAAATATTTCAGCATATTTCAGCTAACTCTGGGAGAGAAGTAAAAAATTGGAAAGTATGTTATTCCATTTTAAGAAATGAAAATTGGTATTTGCACACCGATACAATGTGTGTATATACATAATATCTAGTATGGCAGTTTGATTCTGATTCTTTTGTTAATTTGAGAATTTCCTTCAAGTGAAATAATTGATTTCACCGGAAATTTAATATTATACTTATCCTTATCTTTATTTTCTCTATACATGACATTTACTTGGCTTCTGGCTCCTTTTCACATTTTCTGTTTGTCTGTCTTTGATAAATCTGATTATGGTGAGCCTTAACAAAATTTCTTTTCTGTTTCTTCATTTGGGTTCATTGAGATTTTTGGGTTAGACACGTTTTAGTATTCATCAGGCTTGGAAATGCCTAAGGTATTCCTTCAGTTACTTCTTCATGCCCACCCCAACCCTGAACTTCAGAAATTCAGGTCCCAAACACAACAGTCTTCTGGACACACTCTCACACAGGCTGAGCATCCTCTCCTTACTAAACAACATTTTTCATTTCTGTTTACTCAGCTTCAGTAAATTAACCTGCAAGGCACAATGTGCTTTTAAATTCTGATCTTTGGCACTATGGTTCTCATATCTGAAAGGTGTTTTTTTCTCCTCTTTTGAACATATTCCATATTCCTACATAACTTTTGGAAAATATGGAATACAGTTGTAATATGCCTTTTATTGCAATTGTCTGCTAATTTGAACATCTGTGTCAGCTATGAGGTAGATTTGATTCATTGATCATTCTCATTATTGGTTTAATTTTTTCACTCCTCTGCCCATGATTTTTAAGTGGATGCCAGACATTCTTAGTCTTATGTTGCTGGGTTATGTATTTTTGCATATATGTAAATTTTCTTCTTTTTTTTTTTTTAAAGATTTACCTTATTTCTTATTTGTGTGCATGTGTGAGTGTATACAGTGTGTGACTGTATGCCACATTTGTATCAGTACCCACAGAGATCAAAGCAGCCCTGAAGTCCTCTGGATACAGGTGGTTGTAAGCCTCCTCAGTGAGATGCTCGGGTACTATATTTGGTCACAACATCTATGTTCCTACCTTGAGTTTCTGCCTTGACTTCCTTTAGTGGTGGACTACTGTGTAAAGTACAAACTGCAACAAAGACTTAGTCCCCAAGTTCCTTTTGGTCATGGTGTTTTATTATAGCAATAGCAAACAATGACACACAACAATAAGAACAGCACCAGCTGTAGAGGGTTTTTAGCAACAAGGGCTCCACAATAGCAAGGGTTGCAGCAGCAACAGAGCCTCCATAGGGACAAGTTGCACTTCCTGTTTACTTAAATAATATTAGATCCTTCTTGGATCTCTGATGGAGTTGAAAACAAGATAGATATAGTTACAGTTTTCTTTGTTACCAAGTTCAAATAAAGAAACTCACAAAAGATCTGGACCAGAGACCAGAGGAACTCCCATCTAGACAAGAGGAGCTCCCATCTGGACAAAATAAGGAGACTCCAGGGACTTCCTAAGACTCAGAGTCCAGCCCCCCAGCTCCTATCTGGCCAGCACTCTCATTTCGACCAGTGCTCCCATATGGCCCAGAGCTTCCATCTGGACCAGAGAGAGGCTCCCTAAATCTGGCAGATCTCTCTGGACCAAGTACACTGATAAGACCAAGAACGAACCCAAGAGGAGATGGGTAGACATCAAGGCAGAAGTACATACAACAAAATAAAGAGCAATATAGCATCACCAGAACCTAGCCCTTCTCCAACAGCTAGACCTGAACATCACAGAATGGAAGAAGAAGAAGAAGAAAACAACCTTATAAGTAACACCATGAAGAGGCTAGAGCCTTATATAGAAGAAATCAAAAATAAAGTAGAGGAACAGACAAACAAAAAATGGGAAGAACACTATAAAAAACTAGAGGAAAGGACAATTAAAGCAGAAGAAAACAATAAGTCCTTGAAAGAAAATCATGAAAAAGCAAGGGAGAAAGTCCAAGACCTGAAGAAGGAAATAGAAAAAATGAAGAAGACACTAGCAGAAGGAATGCTGGAAATAGAAAATCTGAGTAAACAAACAGGAAATTTGGATAGAAGTATAACCAACAGAATGCAAGAGATGGAAGAGAGGATCTCTCTTGTGTTGAAGATAGGTAGAAGAAATAGATTCATCAGTCAAACAAAATACTAAAACCAACAAATTCATGATCCAAAATGTCCAAGAAATTTGGGACACCATGAAAAGACCAAACCTACAAATACTAGGGATAGAGGAAGGAGAAGAATACCAACTCAAAGGCACAGAAAATATGTTTAACAAGATCATAGAAGAAAACTTTCCCACCTTAAAGAAGGAAATGCCTATGAAGATACAAGAAGCCTATAGAACACCAAACAGACTAGACCCCCCAAAAAATTCCCCTCTCCACATAATAATTAAACAACTAAACGTACAGAATAAAGAAAGAATATTAAGGGCAGCAAGGGAAAAAGGCCAAGTGACTTATAAAGGCAAACCGATCAGAATAACACCCGATTTCTCAATGGAGACTTTGAAAGCCAGAAGGACCTGGACAGATAAAATGCAGACACTAAGAGACCATGGATGCCAGCCTAGACTAATATACCCAGCAAAACTTTCAATCATCATAGATGGAGTGAACAAGACCTTCCAAGACAAAACGAGATTTAAACAATATTTATCCACAAAACCAGCCCTACAGAAAGCACTTGAAGGAAAATTCCAACCTAAGGAAGGCTGATACTCCAATGAAAACACAGGCAATAGATAATACCACAGCAGTAAACCCCAAAGAAGAGAAGTCCACACACACTACCACAAAAAATAAAAATAACAACAGGAATGAACAATCACTGGTCATTAATATCCCTTAATATCAATGGACTTAATTCACCTATAAAAAGACACAGACTAACAGAGTGGATATGAAAACAGGACCCATCTTTCTGCTGCATACAAGAAACACACTTCAAATTCAAAGACAGACATCTTCTAAGAATAAAAAGCTGGGAAAAGACTTTCCAATCAAATGGTCATAAGAAGCAAGCTGGTGTAGCCATCCTAATATCCAGCAAAATAGACTTCAAACTAAAATCTATCAAAAGAGATGATGAAGGACATTCCATACTCATTGCAGGAAAGGTCCACCAAGATGAAGTCTCAATTCTGAACATTTATGCCCCAAACACAAGGGCACCCACATATGTAAAAGAAACAATACTAAAGCTTAAATGACATATAAAATCCCAACATTAATAGTGGGAGACTTCAACACCCCACTTTCACCTCTGGACAGATCGGCCAAACTGAAACTTAACAGAGACATAATGGACTTAACTGATGTTATGGCTCAAATGGACTTAATGGATATCTACAGAACATTCCACCCAAACAAAAAAGAATATACCTTCTCCTCAGCACCCCATGGAACCTTCTCTAAAATCAACCACAAACTTGGCCACAGATACAAAACAATTGGAATAACCTCCTGTGTTCTGTCAGACCACCATGGTTTAAAGTTAGATTTCAACAACAGAAAAAACTACAGAAATCCTAGTCTCAGGGAAACTGAAAATGCTCAACTGAATCACCAATGGGTTAAGGAAGACATAAAGAAATAAATTAAAGACTTCCTAGAGATCAATGAAAATGAATACACCACATACCCAAACTTATGGGAAACTATGAAAACAGTGCTAAGAGGGAAATTCATAGCACTGAATGCCCACATAAAGAAGCAGGAGAAATCTCACACTAGTGACTTGACATCACACCTGAAAGCCCTGGAACAGGAAGAAGCAAAGTCTCCCAGGAGGAATAGACACCAGGAAATTATCAAATTGAGAGCTGAAATCAATAAAATAGAAATAAAGAGAACAATACAAAGGATTCTTTGAGAAGATCAACAAGATAGACAAGCCCTTATCCAAACTAACCAAAAGACAGAGAGAGAGCATCCAAATTTAAAAAATCATAAATGAAAAGGAGGACATAACAACAGACAATGAGGAAATCCAGGGAATCATCAGGTCATACTTCAAAAACCTCTACTCCAAAAAACTGGAAAATCTAAAAGAAATGGATAATTTTCTGGTTAGGTACCACATACCTAAGTTAAATCAACACCAAATAAACCATTTAAATAGTCCAATAACCCCTAAGGAAATAGAATCAGTCATTAAAAGTCTCCCAACCAAAAAAAAGCAAAGGACCAGATGGTTTCAGTGCAGAATCCTACCACATCTTCAAGGAAAACTTACTACCATACTCTTTAAATTGTTCCACACAATAGAAGCAGAAGGAATATTAGCAAACTCCTTCTATGAGGCTACAATTACCCTGATTCCTAAACCAAACGAAGATGCAACAAAGAAAGAGAACTACAAGCCAATCTCCCTCGTGAATATTGATGCAAAAATACTCAATAAAATACTGGCAAACAGCCTCCAAGTATGCATCAAAACAATTATGCACCATGATCAAATAGGGATGCAAGGGTGGTTCAACATATGAAAGTCCATCAATGTAATACACCATATATACAAATTCAAAGAAAAAAAAAAACACATGATCATCTCACTAGACACAGAAAAGGCATTTGACAAAATCCAACACTCCTTCATGATAAAGGTCTTGGAGTGATCAGGAATACAGGGAACATACTTAAACATAAAAAAAGCAATCTACAGCAAGCCAACAGCCAACATCAAATTAAATGGAGAGAAACTCAAAGCAATACCACTAAAATCAGGAACAAGGCAAGGCTGTCACCTCTCTCCATACTTATTCAATATAGTACTTGGAAGTTCTAGCCAAAGCTATAAGACAACATAAGGAGATTAAGGGGATACAAACTGGAAAGGAAGAAGTCAAGCTTTCCCTATTTGCAGATGACATGATAGTATGCATGAGTGACCCCAAAAACTCAACCAAGGAACTGATACAGCTAATGAAAACCTTCAGCAACATAGCAGGATACAAGATCAACTCCAAAAAATCAGTAGCCCTCCTATATACAATAGACAAACAGGCTGAGAAGGAAACCAGAGATACATCACCCTTTACAATAGCCACAAATGATATAAAATACCTTGGGATTACTCTAACTAAGCATGTGAAGGACCTATATGACAAGAACTTTAAGTGGCTGAAAAAAGAAATTGAAGAAGATGTCAGAAAATGGACAGATCTCCCATGCTCATGGATAGGCAGGAATAACATAGTAAAAATGGCGATCTTACCAAAAGCAATCTACAGATATAATGCAATTCCCATCAAATTATCAACACAATTAATTCTTCACAGACCTGGAAAGAATAATACTCAACTTCATATGGAAAAACAAAAAACCCAGGATAGCCAAAAGAATCCTGTACAATAAAACAACCTCTGGAGGCATCACGATCCCAGACCTCAAGCTCTACTATAGAGATACCATAATCAAAACAGCTTGGAACTGGCATAAAAACCGACATGTGGACCAATGGAATCAAATTGAAGACCCTGACATTAACCTGCACAGCTATGAATATATAATTTTTGACAAAGAAGCCCAAAATTTACAATGCAAAAAGAAAGCATCTTCAACAAATGGTGCTGGCATAACTGGATGTCAATCTGTAGAAGGCAGCAAATAGATCCATATCTGTCACTGTGCACAAAACTTAAGTCCAAGTGGATCAAAGACCTCAACATAAATCCAGCTACTCTGAACCTGATAGAAGAGAAAGTAGGAAGTACTCTTGAATGCATTGGCACCAGAGATCACTTTCTAAATATAACACCAGTAGCACAGACACTGAGAAAAACAATCAATCAATGGGACCTCTTGAAACTGAGAAGCTTTTGTAGAGCAAAGGACACAGTCAACAAGACAAAGCAACAGCCTACAGAATGGGAAAAGGTCTTCACCAACCCCACATCTGACAGAGGGCTGATATCCAGAATATATAAAGAACTCAAGAAATTAGACAACAAAATGCCCAACAGTCCAATTAAGAAATGGGCTATAGAATTAAACAGAGGATTCTCCATAGAGGAAGTTCAAATGGCTGAAAGACATTTAAGGAATTGCTCAACATCCCTAAAGATCCGGGAAAGGCAAATCAAAACGACTCTGAGATACCACCTTACACCTGCCAGAATGGCTAAGATCAAAAACACAGAAGACAGCTTATGCTGGAGAGGATGTGGAGCAAGGGGAACTCTCCTCTACTGCTGGTGGGAATGCAAGCTTGTACAGCCACTTTGGAAATCAATATGGGGCTTCCTTAGAAAATTGGGAATCCATCTCCCCCAAGACCCAGCTGTAGCATTCTTGGGCATATACCCAAGGAATGCTCAATCATACCACAAGGGCATTTGCTCAGCTATGTTCATATCAGCATTGTTTGTAATAGCCAGAACCTGGAAACAACCTAGATGCCCTTCAACTGAAGAATGGATAAAGAAAATATGGTACATATACACAATGAAGTACTACTCAGCAGAGAAAAACAATGACATCATGTGGTTTGCAGGTAAATGGATGGATCTAGAAAAAATCATCCTGAGTGAGGTAACCCAGACTCAGAAGGACAAACGTGGTATGGACTCACTCATAGGAGGATATTAGATGTAAAACAAAGATGACTAGACTGTTACACAACTCCAGGGAGGCTACCTAGAAAACGGGACCCTAGGAAAGACCCAGGGATCATCCAATGACAGAGAAATGGATGAGATCTACATGAACAACCTGGACGACAGTGGGAGTAATGAAGGGCAAGATTTGAGGGAAAGAAAGCTTAGGGGAGCAGGAGATCCCAGCTGGATCAAGAACAGAAAGGGAGAACAAAGAATAACAGACCATGATAAATGAAGAAGACCACATGAGAACAGGAATAGGCAGAGTGCTGGAGAGGTCCCCTGAAATCCACAATGATACATCCTCTGTAGACTGCTGGCAATGGTTGAGAGGAAGCCTGATCTGACCTATTCTGGTGATCAGATGACTAAACACCCTAACAGTCGTCTTGGAACTCTCATTCAATAACTGATGGAAGTGGATACAGATATCCTTGGCCAGGCCCCAGGTGGAGCTCCACGTGTGCAATAGTTGAGAAAGAGGAGGGACTGCAAGTGTGTGAATTGTTGAATCCAAGATTGCAAAAAGCACAGGGACAAATAGCCAATCGAAAGAAAGCACATGAAGTGGAGCCCCCAGCTAGATCAGGCCCTCTGGATAAGTGAGACAGTTGAGTGGCTTGGACTGTTTGGGAGGCATCCAGGCTGTGGGACCTGGACCTGTCCTTAGTGCATGAGCTGGCTGTTTGGAACCTTTGGCTTACACAGGGACACTTTGCTCAGCCTGGAAGGAGGGGCCAGGACCTGCCTGTACTAAACCCACCAGGTTTAAATGAATCCCCAGGGGTTCCTTGGTCCTGCAGGTTATGGGAATGGAGGGGAGGGGCTGGGGGCAAGGTGGGGGGGGGGGCGGGAGAGGGGATGACAAGGGAACCCATGGCTGGTGTATAAAATTAAAACACATAATAATAATAAAATAATAAAATAAAAAATAAAAAAGAAACTCACAAAAGAGGTATAGAATGTATAAGGTTGAGAGACATAAAAGCTAAAATTATATATCTAAGAAAATATTTTGAGGCTTAAAAAGGTAGTTTTAAAATGATAATGTAAGTTATGATAAAAATGGTTTAGGTATACAATTTCCTATTCATCAAGATAAGATAGATAATAGTGTATTGTCTCTGAATATGCTAAACACAAATGGACTGATAAACATTCTTGTTGTTTATATTTTTAGTATGTTAGAGTTAAAACCTTTCCTTTTTATTTAGACAAACTGGGGAAAATGTTGCAAAATATTCCTTTACACTGTGTGAAGATTTGTCACTGGGATTGGTTTAATAAAGGGTTGCATGGTCAATTGCTAGTCAGGAAGATGTTAGCTGGAACTTCTGTGGACAGAGGGGGATCAGAAAGGAAGAAAGTCAGGGTTGCCAGCCAGAGAAAGAGAAAGCAACACAAGCAGTACAGAGAGATATAGTAACGAGCCGTGTGACAGATGTAGATGAAAACAAATGGGTTCATTTAAGGTGTAATAGCTGGTGGGACAAGCCCAAGCTAAGGCCGAGCTTTCCTAATTAATAGTAAGTCTTTGTGTCACTTTTTGTGAGCTGGCAGCCCAAGGAACCGTCTGTCTACACATGGAAACAGAAACTTAAACAGAAGCCACAGAGGAACACTCCTTACTTCCTTATTCCTCATGGCTTGCTCAACCTGTTTTTTTTATAGGATGGTCACCTATGGTGGGCTAGCCCCCTCACATCAGTCACCAGTCAAAATAATTCCTCACAGATTTGCCCATAGGCTAATCTGGTGGGGACCTTTTCTCAATGCAGACTTTCTCTTCTGAAATTTCTCAGATTATCTCAAGCTGACATAAAAACAGCCAGCACAATTGGTTCCTTGTCAACTTAACACACAAACACATCACTATTCAACCAGGGCCATTACTTTCACATTTGTCTCCAAAATGGCATGTTAATATAGTATCACATTATAAAACATTCTGACTTTTAAAAGTCCCAAATTTTCATTGTCTTTAAAAATTAAATATTTAAAAGTTCAGTTTTTTTAAAAAAACACCCAAATTCTCTTTCAAAGTTCCAAGTCTCTCTAAAATATCCAAACTCTCTAAAATGTCCGAAGTTTATCTAAAAGTATAAAACTATAAACTTCCAAACTATCTCTAAAGTTCTGAAGTCTTAACTATGGGCTACTGAAGCTACATCTTTATCAGCAGCCTCTCATAGCATTTCACAATGCCATGCCTCAAATGCTCTTTATGCTGACTTCATGCCTTCAAAATGAGTACCACCTAGGAAACTTTTAAATATTACCAAGTTCCATTGCCAGCACAGGATAGGGCCTTGCCCTGATCTGAACCTCAGCTTCTTAGTACTGAACTGTAAAAACACTTCCCACAAAATTTAACCCCAATGATGGTAGTCTTTTTCTCACAGCACATTGCTCAGCTCTAGCTAACCAGCACGAATTGTCCCATAGAGCAATATTTTCAGTTCACTGGTGCTGGTCTCTTGTTAATCACAGCTAATTCTTCAGCTCCAGCTGTCCAGGACTCTAAGTATAACATAAACAGCTGGGATGTAGTCTTTCCTTGCCTCCGAAACTTCACAAGTTGAATGAAATCAAGTTTGCAAGGCTCTGGGCATTCTCATCTTCTAAGTACCCACAACAGCATATTAAGCTCTGAACACTCAACATCTTCTAGCTCAAGTTTCCAAAGTCCTCCCATAATCTCAAAAACAAGGATATGTCTGCCACAGCAATACTTTATTGGTACCAATTTCTTTCTTATTTAGAGTTTCTAATGCTGTTATAAAGCACCTTAACCAAAAGCAATGTGTGAAGGAAAGGGTTTGTTTCTGTGATATTTCATTGTCTTCTTAGATTGTTAGTTTCCATAATAACTAATGTGTTTGAAAACTTAATATATTCATTTGCTCTTTAGATAGCCGCTTCAGTGATGATCAGTTAGTAAGTCTTTTGAAAAAATTTCTACTGTGTGGTATTTTTATTAATAATATGGGAGTGATGTTCTTTATCTTTTGAAGTACTAGACATTGAATTCAGGATCTTGTGTGGGTTGCTTTTGCCCCTGAGCCATATCCTCAGCCTTATTAAAGTTTGAAATAGGATGTCAATTCTTTTCCCACAATGGCCCCAAACTCACAGTCTTGTTTCAACCTCTGAAGCATCTCAGATTTCATATATAAATCTCTGCATTTGTATTGAATGAGATTGTTTTTCTTTTTCACTTTTTAATTTACTTAATGTTTTATTCTTGAGAATTTTAGGTACACTATACAATGAAATATGATGATATGGCCTCCATTTTCCTCCTCCAATGTCCCCCATATCCCTGCGACATGAGTACTCAGTTTATTCTTCTCACCACTTTGGTGAGGTTTTTATCCTTCTATTGACTGCTGCCTACTGCCAAAAGAAGCTTCTCTGAGTAAGGTTGAGAGTAGTCTAATTTGAAGAGTAAAGCCATTACTATTTAGAGGGCATTTTGATTCATTATCCTTTAGTAAAACAACAGCAGAGTCTACCTCAGGGTCTATGGGCCACCAGCCATGAACATCTGGTCATCATGACATTATCATGTATAAAACTTCCTCTTATGATATAGCCTTTAAATCTAATCAGAAAGTGGGCAGTTATTGCATTATAATCATGTCACTATTGTACTAGTAGGTATATCTTGTCTGGAAGCTTGGTGTTATAGCATATAGAGTCCAGTTCGAGGTAAAACTATTAATAACCATTCTCCCCTCCAAGACTGCGTAGCACCTTCTGATACGATCAAAGCTACCAGATAGAATGGAAGTTTCCCGGTCAGTTTGAAATGCCTTCCTCTGTGTCCTACAATCAGAGTGTAAGGTGTCTTCATCAAGAGGGACAAAATATGTAGTTACAGTGTTTAATCAATGGCAACATTAGCCTCTGTTGCTTTGGAGACCTCTGTGGCTTCTGTGACAGTAGTGGTTGCAGTAGTATGCCTCGAAGTGTGATTTTCTTCTGATTACCGTTGTCTTCTGCGGGCAGCATTATCCACCCATGCAAATTAATTTCATTTGAACTTTTCTTTTCCTGTTTTAAGACTACATTTTGAAATTAGCTTGCTAACTACTGGGTTCCCTTAAGGCATTTTCATGTATTCTAAATTATTCCTTACCTCTATCTCTCCCCCAGCCCCAGCTTAATCCTGTAACTCTCAGTAACATGCCCTCTTCTTTTATTTTATATTACTCACTCTGTAATTTGGAAACATCTCTATAAGTGTTGAGTTTGTGCTTTGTATTTCATTTGAATAATAAAAAATTTCAGTTTTAACATATTTCAAATATCTCTCTCAAAAATAAAGATTTTTCTAGAGAACCGATTAGCCAAATGATGATTACTTATGTTAATTTAAAAAGATACTCTGTATTCACTTTCATGTACAGACTGATAGCTCATCTAAAATTCAACTTTGTGTATCTTTTAAAAACAGGATCAAAATTAAAACTTGATTGATATGGGCATTTAATTGACAACAATTTCTATGTATTACAGAACAAATTTGACCTTGAAAAAAACTGAGTTTTCATATAATTTGTCTCATCTTATTTTTTTCTAGTGTCAAACATATTTGTTAAATTAAGAAATTTTTATTCATTTTATATACCAACTACAGATCCCCCTAACTTCTCCTCTCTTCTCACCCACTAGCCTGCACCCCAACTCACCCTCTCATTCATTCCGCAGACAAGGTAAGGCATCTCATTTCTTTTGCATCAGTATAAGCATTTGCTGTTTGTTCTTTGGTGTAACTTCTGCCATGTTGTAAAGCAAACTATCTCATCTAGGCATTCACAAATGAACTAATCAATTTGGATATTTGTGTTCATTTATTAACTTTAGAATTGGTTAGCCAAAGTTTATTTAATTGTATTTGAAATTTTATTGAAAATAAAAACATATTGAAAATTGATCAATAGGTGCAATTGGGGTAATTTATCTGTATGCTATTCCTTACTCCAGGCATACACATGATTCACAGTATACTCCTCTGCTAATTTAGGTATTAACCTATGTCTCATTTACTGTGTGATAATCTGTCACTGAATTTGTTTGCATGTACTAAAAATATTGATAACATTTAAAAGATATTTTTCTCAAATTTTATTTCTTAATTATCTGTTGAAGTATTAAGAAATGACATTAAAATTCCAAAGGGCGGTGGTGGCACACGCCTTTAATCCCAGCACTCGGGAGGCAGAGGCAGGCAGATCTCTGTGAGTTCGAGGCCAGCCTGGGCTACAGAGTGAGATCCAGGATAGCCACCAAAACTACACAGAGAAATCCTGTCTTGAAAAACAACAACAACAAAAAACTGCCAGGCGGTGGTGGCACACGCCTTTAATCCCAGCACTTGGGAGGCAGAGGCAGGCGGATCTCTGTGTGTGAGTTCCAGGCCAGCTTGGTCTACAAAGCAAGTTCCAGGAAAGCAGCAAAGCTACACAGAGAAACCCTGTCTCAAAAAAACAAACAAACAAACAAACAAACAAAAAAATCCAAACCACATACATAGTACTTTTGACAGTTCTATCAGTTTGGAAGATGTTTTTCTCCTTATAAGATATAGTTTCATTCCTTACTAACACATCAGATGAGCAGGCCACAGAAAGAGGCCCCAACTCCAACAGGCACACCCTGCTATCTCACAGGCCACTGGGACCAGGTAGAGTGACTGCAAATATTCATCTCTCCTTCAGACTCCGTCCCTCAGTTTCACCCCCAGCTTTGCAACAGAATGCTTATTGCAGTTTTCCCCTGATTGCCTGTCCCCATTTCCTGTGGATCCTTACAGACCATCCCCTCCTAACTTCATTGCTAACCCACTAACCCTAACTCCTCTCTCACATCTCATTTTTTCCTAGCACACAACTCCAGCAGGAACCCTCTATGAACCCAAGGCCACTTTGCCATGGAAGCGGACAGGCTCACTGCAGATATTCTCCTCTCCTTTTCTCCTCCAGGCCCTATGTGCCCAGGCTCATATCTAGCTCTGTAGAAGAATACATGCTGTGGCCTCTCCTCTCTCTGACCCCATCCAGTATGGATAAAATTATCTTCTCCTCCAACCTTCCTTTTCCCAACTCTACCCATTATCCCATACTCCAATGTTAGCAAGCATTCCCTGCAAACATAACAACTGAGTAGTCCAGGAAAGTAAGTAAGCTAACTGAAGCCACTCACCTCTCCCTAACTCCTCCAAATATGATGACCATCTCATCCATAGCTCCTCAACAGAGCACCTGCTGCAGCCTTCCTTTCCCTGCTGCCCACACGGCTTGTGGGTCACACAGACCTTCCACTCTTATCCTCTGTCCCCCACTTATTTTATCCCAGCCCCCAACACCAGAAGAGTATTCTCTAATAAGCCACAGGCTACACCTGCCGGGGAAGCAGGTAGACTAAATATAATGTTTCCCCTCTATTTCTGTCCCTCTAGATCCAATGCCCCAGTCTCATCCCCAGAACTATAGCAGACACTTTGGGATGACCTCTATAGGCAGAAGTTCTTTCTGGTCCCTCCCAGCCCCAAGGTCCCACAGCCTTGTTGATATATAAAATAATCATCCAGAGGCTTAATATTAATTACCAATTGCATAACCTATGGCAGGCTTCTTGTTAGCTTGCTATTATAATTTAAATTAACCAATTTCTCTTAATATGTAAGTTCCCACATGGCCATGGATGTCATTACCAGTCTGCTGGCCTCTTGCTGTTACTTCCACAGTATCAGGTTGGTGTCTCTCTCACTCTGCATTTTTTCTTCCATGTATTTGTTTGGATTTCCTGCCTGCCTCTAAGCTGCCTTGCCATAGGCCAATACAGCTTTGTCAACCAATCAGAAGAACATACATTCATAGCATACAGAAAGACAGCCCACAGCAGACCTCTCTTCACAGTCTACACCCATTCCAAGGAAACTAACCAAGCAGATTCCCCTGTTGAACACTCTGCTCTCCTCACTCCTCTGAATCCCTTCAGACTCCTACCCTTTCCCCATTCATAAATATTATCTCTCAATACCTGAAACATATTTTACCTGGAACCCCTAGTGACCACACTTATCAGGTTCACAGAAATTTTCCTACCAGGCAATAAACAGCCATCACACTCTCCAAAAATCCAGAGAGGAAACCAACCAACAAAGACAAAACCTTGGCTCACATTCATCTCAATCCCAATTGCCTAGACACTGCCTTAAAAGGGAGTCAGTAATATCCAGGGCAGTGTGTCTCTACTAGAGCACAACACCCCACTACAGCAGGCCCTGAATATGCTAACACAGCTGAACACAAGAAAACAGATAGTAAAATAGCCTGTATGGAGATGACAGAAGTCCTTGAAGAGGAAATGAATAAATCCCCAAAGAAATCCAGGAAAACACAAACAATCAGTGAAAAGAAAGAAATAAAACTGTACAAGACTTGAAAAGGGAAATAGAATCAATAAAGAAAACCCACACTGAGGTAATTTGGGGTAGAAAAAAAATTTAGAAATCCTAACAGGAACTAGAGAGGCAAGCTTCACCAACAAAATACAAAAGATGGGAGAGAGACTCTAAGCTGCTGAAGTTATGATAAAGGAAATGGTCATCATTGGTCAAAGAAAATTTCAAATCTAAAAACTCCTAACACAAAACATCCAGGAAACTGGGAACACTATGAAAAGATCAAATCTAAGAACAACATGAAGGTAAAGAAACCCAGCTCAAGAGTGCAGAAAATATTTTCAACAAAATTATAGAAAAAAATAACATATACAGTCAGACCTATTAGAGTCACACCTGACTTCTCAATGGAGACTTTGAAAACCAAAAGCGCCTGAACATACCCGCTACAGACAGTAATAGAACTGCCAGCCCAAACTATTATACTCAACAAAACTTTCAATTACCATAGATAGAGAAAATCAGGTATTTGGTGATAGAACCAAAATTAAATAATATCTATCTAGGAATCCAGACATACAGAAGGTAATTGGGGAAAAATTCCAACCTAAGGAGGTAACTAGAACTATAAAAACACAGGGGATAAATAATCATAGAGCAACAAAATCAAAAGAAAGTAAACACAGACACACACACACACACACACACACACACACACACACACACACACACACACCAAAATCACCAACACCACCCAACCAATAATAAAATCACAGGAATCAATAATTAATGGTCATTCATATCTCAATATCAATGGCTTCTATTCCCCAATAAGAAGTCACAGACTAGAATGGATGCAGAAACTGGCTCTATCCTTTTGCTGCATCCAAGAAACATACCTCAACATCAAAGATAGACGTTAACTCAGAGAAAGGGTTGTAAAAAGAAATTCCAACTGAAGGGGCATGTTTTAGTGGTATAGATATTTTAATATTGAACAAAATAGACTTCAAACCAAAACTAATCAGAAGAGATAGGGAAGGATACTATGTACTCATCAAAGAAAAAAATCCACCAAAATTACATTTAAGTTCATAACATCTATACCCCAAACACAAGGAAACTCAAGTTTTTTAAGGAAACACTACTGTAGTTTAAATCACATATTGAACCCACACACACACACTGATAGTGGGAAACTTCAATACCACCCTCTCATCAACACACAGGTCAACCAGATAAAAACTAAACAGAGACATGCTAGAAATAACAGACATTATTAACTGAGTGGACCTAACAGATATTTTCAGAACATTTCACCCAAACACAAAAGAATATACTTTCTTCCTTGCAACTCATGGAACTTTTACCAAAATAGATTACATATCTAGAAACAAAGCAAGTCTCATCAGATACAAGAAAATTGAAATCATCTACAATGTTCAAGTAGGCTTCATTTAAGAGATGGACAGATGGTTTACCATATGAAAATCAATAAATGTAACCCACAATAGAAATCAACTGAAAAAAATCATCTGAATAGACACAGAAAAAGCCTTTGAGAAAATCTAACACCCCTGCATGATAGTCTACTCTCTACTTATCTATTCAGTATAATATTTGAAGTCTTCCTTAGAGCAATAAAGAACTGAAGGAGAGCAAGGATACACAAATTGGAAAGGAAGAAGCCCAAGTATTTTTACTTGAAGATAATATGATAGTATACATAAGTGACCCTAAAAATTCTACCAGGGAACTCCTACAGGTGATAAATACTTTTAGCAAAGTATCTGAATATAAAATTAACTCATTAAATGAGTAATCCCCTTATGTGCAAATGACAAAAAAATTCAGAAAGAAAACAAGGAAAAAATACCTTTCACAATAACTTTAAATAATATCAAATATCTTGGGGTTACTTTTGTATCTGGAAGTTTTCCTGTGTACCACCTGGTCTTCAGCAACTCAGACTCAAGTAAACACACAGAGGCTTATATTAGTTAAAACTGCTCCTCTATTAGGTCAGGCTAACTACTAACTAGCTCTTACACTTAAAGCCCATTTCTGTTAATCTATATGTCCCCACATGTTCTGTGGCTTTACCTGTGTGCCCTTACATGCTGCTCCCTGGATGGTGGGCTGGCTTCTCCTCACTCAGCCTTCCTCTTCCCAGAATTCTCTTTGTCTGCTTATCATGCCTATGCTTCCTGTCTGGCTACTGGCCAATCAGTGTTTTTTTAAGCCAGTGTACAAAAGCATTATCCCATAGCAAACTCTAACCAAGCAAATGAAAGTCTTAAATGATAAAAACTTTAAGTCTCTAAAGAATGAAATTGAAGAAGATATCAGAAGATGGAAAGAACTTCCATGACCATGGATTGGTAGCATTGATATAGGAAAAATGGCCATCTTACCAAAAGCAATCTACAGATTGAATATAATCCCTATCAAAATTCCAATACTTATCTAGAGGACCTGATCCAGCTGGGGGCTCCACAGCCTTTGGTTCATAATTCATGTGCTTCCATTCATTTGGCTATTTGTCCCTGTGCTTTTTCCAATCTTGGGCTCAACAATTCACGCTCTTACAGTCCCTCCTCTTTCTCAACTATTGAACACCTGGAGCTCCACCTGGGGCCTGGTCGAGGATCTCTGCATCCACTTCCATCAGTTATTGGATGAGAGTTCCAGCTCAACTGTTAGGGTGTTTGGCCATATGATCACCAGACTAGGTCAGATCAGGCTTTCTCTCGACCATTGCCAGCAGTCTACAGAGGATGTATCATTGTGGATTTCTGGCGACCTCTCTAGTACTCTGCCTATTCCTATTCTCATGTGGTCTTCATTTATCATGGTCTGTTATTCCTTGTTCTCCCTTTCTGTTCTTGCCCCAGCTGGGATCTCCTGCTCCCCTAAGCTTTCTTTCCCTCAAACCTTGCCCTTCATTACTCCCACTGTCATCCAGGTTGTTCATGTAGATCTCATCCATTTCTCTGTCATTGGGCGATCCCTGGGTTTTTCCTAGGGTCTCATTTTCTAGGTAGCTTCCCTGGAGTTGTATAGTCAACAAGTTGTATAGTCTACAGTCAAGTCATCTTTGTTTTACATCTAGTATCCTCCTATGAGTGAGTACATACCATGTTTGTCCTTCTGAGTCTGAGTTACCTCACTCAGGATGATTTTTTCTAGATCCATCCATTTGCCTGCAAACCTCATGATGTCATTGTTTTTCTCTGCTGAGTAGTACTCCATTGTGTATATGTACCATATTTTCTTTATCCATTCTTCACTTGAAGGGCATCTAGGTTATTTCCAGGTTCTGGCTATTACAAACAATGCTGATATGAACATAGCTGAGCAAATGCCCTTGTGGTATGATTGAGCATTCCTTGGGTATATGCCCAAGAGTACTACAGCTGGGTCTTGGGGGAGATGGATTCCCAATTTTCTAAGGAAGCACCATATTGATTTCCAAAGTGGCTGTACAAGTTTGCATTCCCACCATCAGTGGAAGAGTGTTCCCCTTGCTCCACATCCTCTCCAGCATAAGCTGTCTTCTGTGTTTTTGATCTTAGCCATTCTGACAGGTGTAAGGTGGTATCTCAGAGTCGTTTTGATTTGCCTTTCCCGGATCTTTAGGGATGTTGAGCAATTCCTTAAATGTCTTTCAGCCATTTGAACTTCCTCTGTAGAGAATTCTCTGTTTAATTCTATAGCCCATTTCTTAATTGGACTGTTGGGCATTTTGTTGTCTAATTTCTTGAGTTCTTTATATATTCTGGATATCAGCCCTCTGTTAGATGTGGGGTTGGTGAAGGCCTTTTCCCATTCTGTAGGCTGTCGCTTTGTCTTGTTGACCATGTCTTTTGCTCTACAAATGCTTCTCAGTTTCAACAGGTCCCATTCATTGATTGTTTCTCTCAGTGTCTGTGCTACTGAGGTTATATTTAGAAAGTGATCTCTGGTGCCAATGCGTTCAAGAGTACTTCCTACTTTCTCTTCTATCAATTGAATAGCTTGAACTGTTTGGGAGTCATCCAGGCTGTGGGACCTGGACCTGTCCTTAGTGCATGAGCTGGCTGTTTGGAACCTTGGGCTTACACAGGGACACTTTGCTCAGCCTGGAAGGAGGGGACTGGACCTGCCTGTACTGAATCCACCAGGTTTAAATGAATCCCCAGTGGAGTCTTGTCCCTGGAGGAGATGGGAATGGAGGGGAGGGCATGGGGAAAGTTGGGAGTGGGGGCAGGAAGGGGGGAGGACAGGGGAGCCCATGGCTGATGTGTAAAATTAAAACACAAATATAATAATAATAAAAAGAATGAAATTATAGACTAAAAAAAAAAAAAGAAAGTGGGGTACAGATCCAAACAGAGAATGCTCAATAGAGGAAACTCAAATTGATGAAAAAACACTTAAAGAAATATTCAACATAATTAGCTACCAGAGAAATGCAAATCAAAATACTTTGCAATCACATCTTACACCTGTCAGAATGACTAAGATCAAAAAGCAGAAGTGACAGCTCATGTGGAGCAAAGGGGACATTCTTCCATTGCTGGTGGGAAATGCAAACTTGCATAGTCACTATGGAAATCGGTATAGCCGTTCCTTGGAAAATTGGTAATCAGTCTGTCAATATCCAGCTGTACAACTCTTAGGCACATATCCAAAAGACACTCAGTCATACAACAGGGACACTTACTCAGCCATGGTCTGCTGCTCTATGCAGAAACTGGAAACAACCCAGATGTCCTTCAACAGAGAAATAGATAAAGAAAAGATAATACAATAGACAATGGAGTATTACTTACCTGTTAAAAATATGGCATCATGAAATTTGCAGGCAAATATGTGGAAATAGAAAAACATCATCCTGGATGAGGTAACCTTGACCTAGAAAGAAAAATATGTGCGGATATTAGCCATTAAGTAAATGACAACCAAGCTAAAATTTGTAGACCCAGAGAAGAGAGGCATTAAGAAAAGGACTAGCAGGAGACATGGATCTCTCTGGGAGAGGGGAAATAGAGTAAAATTTTGGGTGTACTTGGCTGGGGTTGGGGGATGGGATCAGAAGAATCAACTGGGGTGGGTAAGTGGAAATGGGGTTGAGGACAAGAATGTAAGGAGGGATGGCTAGAATTGAGAGCTATTTGAGGGGCAGTAAGGAAACCTAGTGCAATGGAAACTTTTTAAAATATATGAAGGTGATCTTAATGAAGTCTCCAAATAGTGAGGGAGCCTGAGACTCAACTGTCCATCTCTTGTCAAATAACAAGACTGAATTATATTGAACTGAGTTGTTGGCCAAAGGGTTCCCATGAAATCTCAAACAACAAATAATGTTGCCAAAACAAAATTTCTCTCCATAAACTGACAGCAAGACCTCTTTGCTGAAGGCAACTCATTGAATATAGAGCGGGTAAACTAGTGCCTACATAGAGCCTTCATCCCTACAGTCTAGTGTCTTTTAGGTGATAGTACTCTGCAGGCTATGAAAAGAGAACCATAAAGACCAATCCATTCATCAAAACCTTTGATCTACAATCTGTCCTGCCTGTAAAATGCTAGGCAATGGTGGCACAAAGTCTGTGGAAATAAGCAACCAACACATGAATGAACTTAAGGCCTACTCTGTGAGATGAAAAATATACCTGATACTTCATGGGAGACCAAGAACCAGAAACTAGATAGCCAAGAGACCTAGGAAAAACCAAATACTGCTGGTCTAAAAAACCTAAAAAGTAAGTACAAAATCCTATACTCATAGACTGGTGTCTTATTCAGCCATCACCAGAAAGGCTTCCTCCTGCAGCAAATAGGAACAAACATAGAGAAACACATCCAGATATCAAACACACACACACACACACACACACACACACACACACACACACATACACACACATGTAATATTCCAAATCTTCTCAAATATTTTTGAATTGGATAATTCTCTTCATTTTATAGGTGAGAAAACGCAGCATTTGAAACTTCTCTGTGTATGAAATGCCAAGCCTTATCTGTAAGAATGGGAGAGTTATGATTCAGAACTGCTTAACTCCAATGCTTATACTGTTGGTGACATCCACTGCTCACTTTTGTCAAATGTATATATGTTATGAACGTTCATATTTTTAAGTCTTTCAACTAGACAGTAAGCTTGTACTTTTATTTCTTTTAGATCTTTTATATGTTCTAAAGAGAAATTACCACAGCAGACAATAAATATTGATCAGTGGTTGAATTTTTGTGCTATCATTCCTTCAGATAAGAATAGGCATGTAGCCCAGATTTATTCAACATAGATAGGTAGGATGCTTTGCTTGCTCTAAGATTATACTCGATGGACAATGGTCTGTTGATGAGAGAAAATAGCTCTAGAAAAATGAACTAGTAACAATGAGATCATTTTCTTTTTGAAAATACCTCACTTCAAACATACATAGACATTATATTTTACTGATATCCTCTGAAAAGTCAGAAAATAGTGGGACATCTCTAGGGTTGTTTCAAAATGAACTCAGGAAGTTTTCCATCTTCACTTCAGCCAGGACTGTCATAAAAAAATAGGATTATCCATAAAATCATTGAACAATTCAGGCTGAAAAAAAGGCCTTATTTTATTCCCATAAACCTCACCCACATGAAAAAAAATTAAAGAACTTCAGTGAAAGAAAGATTCATGCCCTGGCTCATTCTATCCATGCTGTATCCACTCTGTAAAGGCTCAAACTCTCCACTTTAGTTAGTAATATCTGGTATCGTGATTCTGAAGAGTAAGCTTTTCCATGTGGTAAGACTATATTAAAGAGATTAAACACAAATTAAATTGATATAAATCCATAGAAGGAATAGCTATCCTAAGGAAATTCCTATTTCTGCTTCCCTTTGAAGTGGTCATGGTGATTTGTGGATAATTGTCATAGAACTCTAGTGACAAAGGTGACTTTGTTGTTCCAGGAATGTAGCCACCTGCAAATACATGCACAATGACTTTTTTTTTCCAAGACAGGGTTTCTCTGTGTAGCTTTGTGCCTTTTCTGGAACTTGCTTTGTAGACCAGGCTGGCCTCAAACTCACAGCGATCCACCTGCCTCTGCCTCCCAAGTGCTGAGATTAAAGGTGTGCACCACCACCACCAACCAGCCCGGACAATAACTTTTAAATATAATCATGCAATTTGGTCAAGATAGTCAACAGATACGTAAACCTGTAATACAACTATTTTTCTGAAAATAGCCATGCTGTAATGAAACTAAAATTGAGTTTGATAGTTTAAGCTTAAGTACTTGACTCCTTGAATTTAATTGTGTTTGATATCTTCAAGCAAGAAAACTCTAAATGGTACTGAATGATTAGAATAATCTCTTTATGTTTACTATGGTTTTACTAACTCATTTCTGTGTCTGTTGTGGAAATATTTCATTGTTTTACTTTCATGTTCCCCTGTATGCAAATTTTAAAAAAATAGTTGTTTTGCTCCACAATCTTTAAAATTAGATCACCATATTAGTGTTTTATCAATATAATATAAATATGAGTGCAATATAAATACATATAATTGTCCTGATTAACATATTTGATCAGCATGCCATTTGTAGTATAAATTTATATTACTGTCTCCTAACTTCCCAGAAAATGAAAGCCAGCATCTACACATTTTTCTTTTCTATGCAGCCAGAAAATGCTTCCAGATCCCTTGGATCTTTCGCACTACCTTCAGAAACTGTGTGATTTAGAGGACAGCTGAAAATGTAGCATTCATTGTATCAATTTCCAGAGAATTAGAAAATATCCATCAAATCATAAATCATGAAGTTTTCAATTAAAAGACAGATGTGTAGAAAATCAAGACCAATTCTAATTCTCAAACACTACAGAAATAGCTTGCAGCAAGTGCCTCATTTTCTGCATTTTAAAGCTAAACTTTGAGACTGGGAAGACTGATATTTTAAACCATGTGGGCATTTTACTAACATTTGTATAGGATGTAAATCGTATTTTTGATTTTTAAAATTTGCTTAAATTAGCATACAAAGTATTGGATACCATCATTGCCTTTTCAAGGAAATGTGTCAATAGATTAAATAAAATATTTTATATAAATCCTATTATGTAGACTGAGCCCACTCACTTAATGTTAATTTTATTGTATTTTCTCATATACATAAATGCCATGGGAGGTTTTTGTTTGTTTGTTTGTTTTTTGTTTTGTTTTTTGTTTTTTTTTTTTTTTGCTTTGTGGCTTTGTTCTTTGGGGGGACATGAAATGAGACTCTCTGGATAAACCCAGGTGAGATAAGAGACTGATTTCTGTATCAGAATGGCGTATTGGATCTGTTTCCATGTTTGTTTTCTGGATTCGGTGGTTAATTTGGTTTCTAATCATGCTTTTGACCCCATTTCCAGACAGTTTGTGGTAACGGAAGAAGAAAGGCCCTGCAGTAGGTAATTAAGTCTGCAAAAGCATTGCTGCTTACTTTTCATAGCAGCAGATAATCAGAGTGCTGGTGCTCAAGTGTAAAATGCAGAAATTAATGATCCTATATAATACAGATTAAGGCTTTCATTTTAAAAACTATCAGTGCAGAAGAACAAAGGTAGGGAAAGCAGCATGATATTTGGATTTTCAATATCTAGTAAGGATTGCAAATTTTAAAAGGGGTTTCTGAGCAAGAGACTAATCAAAATTCTCCTTATGTTCCATAGTGATTGATTAGTTCAGAACTCTAGTATATTATTGCCCCATTGCATCTTTGAAAAAGCACAATTAGACACCTTTGTCCATGTATTTTCACTTGTAAACACATCCTTTGTTCATTCAGATCAAATGGAGATAGTAAAAGCATGGAGTACATTCAGTACCACACAGTAGGTACTCATAAATAATTCCATGTTTGAAGTAAATGCGTTTTTCCTGTAAGGGGATTAAAAAGCAATGTGCAAAAATCAAGAAAATAGAATGCATGCTTACTTTTAAAAGCATGGTCTTGTAAGGATTTCTATCTGCAATATCGTTTTACTCCTATTATAACCTCTTAGTCACCTGTGTTGAAGATATCTGTTCATAATTTGCCCCTCATAGAAAGAAAGATTTCCAATAAAACCAAAAT
Source organism: Onychomys torridus (assembly GCF_903995425.1). Classification (NCBI taxonomy): domain Eukaryota; kingdom Metazoa; phylum Chordata; class Mammalia; order Rodentia; family Cricetidae; genus Onychomys; species Onychomys torridus. The sequence continues at coordinate 41,805,961 of NC_050444.1, read as the reverse complement.
TTTTGCTAATGCAAAGCTTGAGGCCCTGAAGTGTACTGGTTTTGCAATGCGACTCAGTGATCAGTCCTAAGTATGTGAATATCCTGATGCTCTCCCTCAGTAGCATGGATTCTCTCCATGATTGTGTTGAAGAAGAACTTCTTTTTAACCTTCTTGATTCGACTAAAATTTTATTAGACTACTTCACATTTGTTTAGTGATAGCCATTGTTAATAATATTATATCCATTACTGATGCCTCAAAGAACATGCAGGCTTCAGCTCTGAAAACGGGAGTTCCTGCCACTGCTCAGTGTGTCTTTCATTTAAAGGACAGTCTTGTGACTGCTGGCCATGACTTCTGCCCAATGCTTTTTAATTATGACAACCTTGGCTGTTTGACCTTTGTGTCCAAGCTGGACACCCCAAAACAGCACATCCAGTACCACATGTCTACCATCGAACACTTCCAAAACATTGGCAAGAGGGCCACAACCGAGGACTGCAACACAGCCTTGGAGACACTACACAAGAACAGCATCACTCAAGTGTCTATTTATGAGGTGGACAAACAAGATTGTCACCAATTTTGCACTACTGGCATCGATGGAGCCATGGCAATTTGGGATTTCAAGACCCTGGAGTCTTCCACCCTGGGACTCAGGATAATGTGAAGTCCTGTGAGCCTCTGCTGTCCAGCATTAGGACTGGAACTGAGCATGCTCTGTCATTTGCATGATTGTGAGGATTGGGGGCCCATAGAAATACTGTCACACTGGTCAAGCAACTGATATACGTTCCTGTGGTGAATGTTGTGGATTTTAAAGTGGTTTGTTTTCTGTTTTTCCTTATTTCATTTTGTTTTGATTTTGCTGTCTCATTTCATTGTTCACCAAAGCTTCTCATTAAGTAGTTTATTATGGAAGATTGCCACACTAACTTAAAGTGTAAGGGAGGTGTGTACTTCTACTAAAAAAATATCCCATGCATGGAAAAAAATATTAGTCACAATACCCCCATTATGTCACTTTGAATGTAAAATTAGACCTAGATCTCCAGAGTATGATCCAGAATGAAGAGCTGAGCTCCCCTTTGGCAGTTGGGAAAGCATTTGGCGTGTTGATCTGGCACAGTTCTTAGCTTGTATTAGTAAAATTGCTAACACAGGAAGAGCAGCATTTGGTACATGTTGGTAACCATTCTAATCTATTTGTAAAATATGCTATGCAGCATTGTTTTCTAAACAGAGGAAAATGGAGCTTTGGCATACATCCTCCATCAGAGTATGATAATCAAAAGGATTTGTTTTAAAGTGAGCCCAGGAGTTACAATAGTGAGTGCAATGGCCAAGCACCTGTGCTTTGCAGTTCAATTTTCACTTTGGCCAAGACTCACTCAAGGGTTTAGTGTTTATTCATTGTAACAAATACATTAGGTGCAAATAACATCTTGCCTTCCAAGTTGCATTCAGCAACTACAATGCCACCATCACTAAATGCAGCCATTCCCAGACTGTTACACAGTGTCACATCACATTAATACTGTGGATCATTCTGCTCCTCTCAGCACAATTGATCTCTTCCTTTCCTTATAAATTATGCAGGCAGGTTTTACTTCTTATAGCATTTCTGAAAGTCGGCTTAAAATATTCTCCAGTTATTTTAAACCAACACAATGCAGGTAAAATCAGAATGCCACAGATATTAGACAACCTGGCTTCTTCTTAGTCAGACTCCATGCTTATAAAAAATAAGCAACCTAGCCTGTGACTGTAGGGCAATGTCAGAAGCTGAAACTCAGAGGACAAAACCTCAATAAGAAAGATAATCTAGGATTCTTGATTAAGGCAACTCCAAGTATTTCTTGGGTGAGTTTTACAGTTTTAACATTCCTGAGAAAAATGCTCTAATCAAAACCATCTAGGGGTCTGAGGATTTAGTTGATAAATGCCTGACATGCAATCATGCGGTCCTGAGTTTGATCTCCAGATCCCACATAAAATGTCAGGCATGACACCACGTCTGTAGTACCAGTGCTTAAGAAGCAGAGACAGGAGAATCCTTGGGCTTAGAGGGCAGCCATCCTAACCAAACTAGTGAGCTCCAAGTTCTCTGAACCTTCAAAGTGATCATTATAAGCAGGATAGTTATAGAGGAAGAAACCTGATACATGCAGTTGTTCATCCTCCCACATACGCTGGCACACAAACACACTCATTTGCACATGTATGCACATGCAGAATTGTTCCACATCAATTATGCAGCAGCATGTCCATGTCTTTGAAACAATACCACAATGGCTCCCAATGAGGACAGCAGATGACTCTGGATCTATCCACTAATCTCTGAAACATGGATTGGCACCAGAGATTATAGGAGTTGATAAAGCCAATGAGGAAAGATTTAGGGAGAAAAAAAATTCTGACTTCACCTCTTTCAATGACCAGGTTACTGTTTCTGGCCCATTTTTCTGGTTACAGAAGATTAATAATGCAATTGAAAAGGTATACTGCATAATGGAGTAGACAGCTTGTCTTTCAAAGAGTAACCACAATCCAGGATTTGTGCTTTTTATAGTGATGGATTTGGACATGTGCACTTGACTGTCTCTGGCTTGCAGATAAGAAGAAAGAGTTAAAGGTGTACAGGAATCATGATATCCATTCAGCTAAAAAGAAAAGCCAGGATTCGGATGTCCAATTAGAAAAATGAGCAGGAACAAATAAAAAGAAAGTTCTTAAAATGAAGCCACAGGGCACAGGGTAAATGCTAGGTGCTGTTGGTTCTTTAGATTACTCATTAACTCTTCAGTACTGAAAAATAGAAGTCAAGCTTCTATCTTTGACACTTGTAATTTCTCCTGGATAAACATAGACTTTTTATTCTCTCTCTCCATCCTTCCCTCCCCACTTCTGCCTTCATTCATCCATCCCAAAGGAATGATGTCACAAACTTAACCTTCCTTTTCTGTTCTAAGCTTCCACACAGGATATGTTTTTTTGTGTATTTTTTCCTTTACACAATTCTGCCAAATGACATTCTCAGAATTAATGTCTTCATATCTATGAGTGTGGCAGAATAAAACTGGTTTATTATATAATGAAACATATTATTAAGCCAGAAAAACTAAAAGACTTTGATGGAGATGTATGAATGTACATTTTAACAACTCTGAATATTTAGATCATTTTGAAATGGCTATTTTTGTAAGCATCATCTTGGTAATGAAATCAGCATAATACATCACTATGGAAGAAATGATGGGCAATAAAGTATTTAAAAATCCTTAGAATCACACAGAATATTTAAGACTATATCTTCATTTTGTGAAAAGAAACTTTGTATATGGTGAATAAATTAAAATAACCCATAATGTAAAAACATGTGAGAGAAGTGTGATATACATACAAACATGCTTAAAGTTTATTTTTAACTAATAATAAGTGGAAGATATTAAGAGTAAAAAGGAATAATAAGATAATAATATTAGTGTTTAATATGTGTCTGATTTCTGCCCACACATTTCTACAAGTTGTTTTATTTAACAGCCTTGTATCTCATGATGAAAGAAATATATATCATTATTATTACTTTACACATAAAGAAAAATGCTAAGAAATATGTAATTTTTCTAAATCTCCATAGTTAGTTTTAGAGCCCATAGTAATCCTGCTGGTTCTAAATTCTTTGTGCTTAGTTACTTTATTGTTTGCAAATACTTGATACCTTAAGTATTATAAAACTTCTGATACAACAAAAGTAAAGAGACACAATGAAGAAGCACTACATACAGCAGAAAGAATGGGGAGTAGTCAAGTGGGAACAGCCATAAAAAGCTTATTTAAGTTAATAGTAAATATACAAAGGCTTGAGTTAACTCAACATATACCTTAAAAGGAAAGGAAAAATGCAAAAGTAAAATATTACAACTATTACATTAATAGGATTATTATTCTTTATTTGTGACTATTATGAAATGAAGCTCTCTATCTCTTCCCTTATGAAATCCACATGGTTGTATGCAAAAGTCATAACAGTGTTTCACAAATATGTTCTGGAAAACATGGCCATAGATAAGAAAGACGGATATGGTTCAATTTACCAGAATTCTTCTTGCTAATACCTGGATAGGCAGAAAAGAAACTGGAACAAATACCCTAAAAATAGACCAAGACCTGCCAACAATTACAGATGGTCATTTTATTACAGAAGGATCATCAGACAGCAAGCAAAACAATAGTAGATTTTTTTTTCTGAAAAATAAATTATTTGGAATCAGAGAGAGGCATATTGTCTTGAAATCATGTAGATTAACAGGATTTGGGATGAGAGAGACAGCATTCAATGAGACAGGAAAAACAGTTTAAGATAGCAGGGTATTTTCTGATCTGAGATTCAGAATAGCTGTAACAGTGTGTGTGCACTTGAGCTCTACATCACGGGGGAATAAATGAAATAAATATACCCAGGGAGAGATAGCCTGGATGTGAGTTCTGATATCCTAAAATAGAGCCCTATTTTTGGCACGGCAACAGCTAGCTTACTCTAGACAGCACACTCCCATAAAGCCTGCAAGCAGTCCTGGTGCAGACACACAGAGACACCCCACACACACTTTGTGCTCTGTCTTCTGGGTAAAGCTCACTTTACCTACACTCACTCAGAGGAGATTCATGACAGCAAGAGTCATTATCCAGCATTGTAAAGTGTGTGAATTTCCCAGCAATTTAGAGTGAGTAAGCCCTGTTATTCATTAAGAGGATCCAGAATCACAAATTTTTATGTGAGATCTAAGCTTTAAATGATTAAAAGTAAGTTATTTTAAAAAATTTGTACAGTTCTCAAACATCTGTAAATTGGATTCAACACTCTTATTTAACCCAATGTAAAAGGAATATAAAATGTGCCCGAAGTGTAAAAGCTTTAGCTTCAGCTGGCAATATCTAACTAGCAAGAGAAATGCCAGCAAGCATGTATACCTCACATGTACATGGGATGCTGTATCTACTGTAGCCTTTCCCTGCACTGGGATTTAATAGAAGTTGTCTTGCTAATCCTGTGGGTGTGTTTTGTTTTATATGGTTATCATAAAAATGACGTGACTAAGGAAGTAATCTTTTCAACATTTATGTATTCGTGTGAACTGAAGGAGGCACATCATATTGTATTTGAATACCTGGAGGGTCATTGAACAACCTGTAGGGCCAGTTTTCTCCTTCTACCATGGAACTTATAGGGATTGAATTCAGGTCTTCAGCCTTGGCAGACAGAACATTACCTATCTGGGAATCTTACTAGCCTTGAGAAAAGTAGTCTAAACGATTTGTCTACCTCTTGTATTTGGCAAGTGATGATAAGAGATTTGAAGTTAGTGTGTATGCTGAGTGCATGTATCTAACTCCTACAGTAAGAAACAATGACAGGAGGCAGGGGAAAATCAAGCAGAAAGACAATTTAAATACCTATTTGGAAAGAGAGAAATATAGACATGTCCTTATGAAAACTGGAATCACTAAGATGAAAGTCTTATTTGGGAAGGAGGCAGGAGGGTAATACAGAAGGAGAGGGATAAATAACACTAAGAAGATTTGAAAAAGAATGGACAATCATGCTAATTTATATTTACTCAAAAGTATATAAAATACATATAATGACACGTGAATGTGTATATATGTATACACATGTATATGTAACAAGAATAATTAAAGGAAAATAAGTCATAGATTTGAGAGAGAGAGTACAGAGAAGAGGACATGGGAGGGGACAGAAGGAGAAGAGGGAATGGGAAAAATCATCTTATATTTAAATTTTAAAAGCAGCGGGACTAAAGAGGTGGCTCAATGGCTAAGAGCACTTATTGCTTTGGCAGAACATCCCATTTCAGTCTCCAGAACCCACATGGTGCCTCACAACTATCCATAATTCCAGTGCCAAGGGATTGGGTGCTTTCCTCTGACCTCCTTGGACACAAGGCACACATATGAAGCATACACACACACACACACACACACACACACACACACACACACACACACATTTGTAAAATCAAGCAAAAATTTCATATACATAAAATAAAACAAATGAATCTAAACATTTTAATTAAAAAAATGTTCAGAAGGTAAAAGCATAGAGTAGCCAGCAGGTTAGCATTCAGAGTCTTATTATAATAAATACATTTAAAGTCTTGTCCAGGCTAGTAGTCCATGAAGCAATGATTCTAAAGTCAATGATATAAAATATAAAGTTCTTTATGGTGTCCATATGCCAACATCAGCTCACTCCCATATACTCATTCTTAGCAGCATAAGGACCACAAGAAGAGAACTCATGGAGCATGTACCACACAACAAAAAGAGCAAATGTACTGCAAATGCATCTATTTAGAAATGGACACAGGCTTGAAACAAAGCAGTAAGAAGAGGAGGAGTAAGAGGTGACAGAGGAGAAGCCCCAGGAAGAGTGAGGGGAGGAGGGGGAGCAGGGGGAGCAGGAGGGAGGGGGAAGGGGGAGTTCTGAGGATGAGAGCAGTTCTTAGAACATCTCTAGTACAGCTGTAAGGCAGTTGATCAAGTTCAGAAGACAAAGGAAGTCAGTCTCCAGAAGAATGTTTTATTAGAAGAAAGTGAAGTTTAGTTCAAGTATTTTATGAAGAAAATGGAATTTTAAAAAAGTCCACTGGGAGGTGATGAATAAGACCCAAAACCTCACCATCAACTAGAAACAACTTAAGATGCTGGGACGATGGCTTAATTGGTCAGGTATTACTATGCAAGCATGAGAACCAGAAATCTGAAACCCCGGCACCCATGGAAAAGGCTAGGTGTGGTAGTGTGCATCTGTAAAAGGCTGAGTGTGGTAATGTGCATCTGTAAAAACCTGGATGTGGCAGTGTGCATCTGTAAACCCCAGCACTCCTGGGAGCTCACTGGCAGCCAGTCAAGCTTAGATAGCAAACTCCAGAATCATCAGTAAGATGGCCTTGCATTAAAAATAAGGTGGAGAGCAGCAAAGACTCTGTACTTCAAACTGTGACCTTCTCAAACACATACACCAGCAAATATACTTTCATATACAGGTGCATATACATGCATGTACCTCTCCTCACGCATGTGTACAAACAATGGACAAGTAATTAGAAATGTCAGAAAAAATAGTCACTTAATCAAACCTGGTCTATAGGTGGAGTAAAACACAAGTGACACAGAGATGAATAGAGCATGCTGTGTTTAGCCATTACATGAACCCACTTTATTTAATGCTAGGAACATGCCATTTTTCAAGCAATAAATACATAAAATCAAATTATATACCTTTATAGATGTCAAACAGTCACTTTGTTCTGTGGAGAATAGTATTTATGCAATAACTGCGGTTATGAAATCACAGAAAGTATGATACTAAGATGTGAGTTAATGGCATAAACACATAACACACATGTGGTGATTGGGGTACTTGGACAGAGCAGATACTAAAATTGGAAACACATTATGTAGAATCAGAGTACTATTATTAATAATTATGGCAGTGACCAGAAAAGGAATGACATGCAGAAAACAATTAGAGTGGGGGCTTCTGACAAGGTTTGGAGAATAAAGGGTTTAATCTTTACTTTCCATTTATAGCTTCTGGTAAGATTAAGATAAACAAGTTGTGTTGAAGAATGACGCCCAGCAACATGTATAAATAGTCTTTAAATGTAAAATATCAGGAAATACATTAAGAAGCTTCACTAATTCCATGAGATTGTGAATCGATATATAATGTCAGCACAATTTTGTAGAAAACGTTAAACATCAGCTGTAACTTCCCTGTGCCCCTCTTCAAACATCCGCCTGAGTAGGTCAGGTTGACACCTCTGCAACCTGGGTGGGATCCTTGATAACCAGAACGTTTCAAACTGGTCAGGTCCCCAGTTTCCAGTCATAGGATCCAGATACTCCTTTCGCCTAAAACATCGGCATCTCCTGTACTTTGTTAGCATTTATCTCAAAATCTTGTAAATAGTAAATGTCCTCTAAAAATTGACTTTTTGAAGTGTAACATTTTATACGTTGGATCTGCAAAAACGAATAGCTATTTCTGATTTTGCTTTTCAAAATTCCTTTTACCTACTTTGGAATAGATCCTTGTGTTCCCTCCAAATTTCTACATGAGAATCTAAAACCATAGTGTGGAGTAGAATGTGGAACATTAGACAGGTAAGAAGGATGTGAGGTAAATCCCTTCCTGAATAGGATCAGGGTCCACATACTATGCATCCAGACAGCTAGCTAACTCTCCATCACTCTAAAGACACAAGATATCTCAGCATTCTGGAACCAAAGAAGACCCTCACCAAAAGTGGTCATTTGAGTGCAGTGTTAGACCCTCAGCATGCAGAACTGTGAAAACAAAATTTTCTTGTTTTTAAGTCACCTGCGTATGGTATTTTTGTTATAGTGGTTCAAACAGTACAGCACTATGAACTTGGATGGTGCTTTCTTAGTATATATTTGTCTCCAAAACATCTATGAAGCATTTGAGATCACAAATAAAATTTTATTCATTTTTAAAGTCTCTGAGTATTTAAAATTAATACACGACAAGGAAAGTATAAACAAAATAGAATGCAACTATTAAATTAGATTTTTATGAGATTATCATAGTGGATAAAAATTTCAAAGATGCAAAACCCCAAATGGCACTTGTATTATGCATACATCTGTGTAATATATATGTACTCTAAATAAAATCTGAGAGAAAACATGAACAAATTTGTTCATCTGGATGTTAAATATTGAAGCAATTCTTTCTCCTGTCTTTTCCTATATCCTCTCTTCCCTCACATTTCTCTTTCTTTCCCAGTCATTTTCACCAATGTTCTGTTAATTACTCAAATTTCATATGGAATGACCTATGTGTGGTTTTACACACACACACACACACACACACACACACACACACACTGTCTCTGTTACCATGCTGTAACAGAACATGATAGGCTGAGTTATTTGTTGACAAAGGCACGTTCCTCAGCTTCCTGTTAGGAGGCAGGCAAGTTGAAGAGCGTAGCTATCTGAGAACTTGTTTCAGCTAAGATTTTCCCTAAAATTTTCACTAGAGCTGTTCTTCTACAGTGATGTATGTCCCAGGCTCCTCAGTGGTCCAGCTGGAAGGTAGTAATAAGAACAAATGCATTAGAAACGTCAAAATTAAAAGGCTACCCACAAAGTCATGTGTCCATCAAGTCAGTATTCTCCACATCAGAAGAGACAAACTTTGCAAACTCATCTGTATGAAGGACAAGTAGTCCTTCAGTTTCCAGGGCTTAGCAAACCAAAGGCCAGAACATTCAAGCCACCTTTCCTTCTTTGGTGCCTAGCACTTAGGATTCATTCAGTGGGAGTTATGGCATAGGATTGTGAGATAAAGCAGAAAAAAACAAAAAACAAAAAAACAAAAAAAAAAAAACAAAAACTGACATTAGTGAGGGAACAGGGACCACAGACAGAATTATTGCCCTTTGCTTTAGCAGTGTATTTTTATGGAAAGGAGACAGAATTATAAAATGTCCGTTGGAGAACAGTTCATAGTCACAAAAGACTTTTCTAACTATTTTTTATTTGTATATACTTTTTGTGAGAAAGGTAGACATTGATGCTAAAATACCTGAGTTTGAGCTTCAGCTCTGCTGCTGGGGAACTGTGAAGCTCTGGATCCACTCTGTGGTGCCTCCAGATTTCTTAGCTGGATCCGGTAGTGATGGTAATTATCCTACATGCTGGAATGGCTATATTAATGGGTAAACTTTAGTACAGAGTCCTGCATAATGAATAATTTCTATGGTTGTTATTTTATCATTACATCATTCTTTCATGTTTGAGAAACTTTAGACACAAAGCTACCACAGTAAAATTTCTACTGAAGTTTGGGCTGCGGCACTGCTCAGAACAGACATGACTTTACTAATTCTTTTAAGAAAGACAGGGAAACACTCACACTTGAATCGTGGCTGTCTACATGCTTAAAGAAATCAGCCTTTCCAGTAGCTGAATTCTCTTGATAAGCAAATTGTAACAGCAGTGAGCATAACCTTCTCTTGATTTTCACTGTGTGTCAGTTACCAATAATACAGCTAATATTACTAATTTTGGCCTTTGTAATTCAGGCTTGTTATTATTTCTATCAGTGCACAAAACCATAATGGTCCATATTGTCCTGCCCCAAAGACTTAGTGAGTTTGACAAAGATGTATGGCTCTTTGTTCAAAATCTCTAATGTGGTCTGTTTGAGTTTTCATTTCTGTCCCATTATCTTACTTTCCCCTTCCCTGACAGAGGTTTCAGCTTTGTGAGTCTCTGCTGACTGTATGCATGCCAATAGCAACCACATTCTCCAGGTAGTTCTTTCTCTAACTACCATTGGCAGGCTGACTATAATGATAAATATGAGTTGAATAAGCATAAGGCCACAGTGTGAGTAGAACCCATACGCCCTACGTACGTTGTCATATCTGATTTGACCTTCAAAGACCCTTTGATCTTTTGTGGTTACTTCTAATATTTTAGAGTATGTATTGGTGTGTTAGTTGATGTGTCTATTTAGCCAACGAAGTTGAATTGCAACATTAAAATAGCAAGCTGGAGAGTTACAGATAATTGTTATTTTGAAGCACAAAGCTATTAGAAATAGCAGCATTGTGTCTATCCTGTCCACTCTATCTTACAGCTATGCAAAAAGAAGATGTTGAATAAAAGTTTGGTAGTAAAATATATTTTCATGAATTTTCCTTGTGTTGCTTTCCTTCTCAAATTGGATCATGAGGAAGTTGAAACAAATGCTTCATTTATCTGAGAACATCTTTAAAGATGCTCTTCCCCACACATAAAACAAAATGTATCATTGTTAAAATTTTCTCAGGATCTAGTATAATACTGAAGTAGAGGAAAAATTTTTGAATGAATTCCTCTAAATGCTATTCCTAAATATTGTAATATTAATTATAAACATAATTAGTACTTAGCTGGCTCTAAAAATATGTATGCAGTTGTAGAATATTTGAAATAATAATGCTTTCTACCTTTTAACATATTGAAGTCTTATCATTAATTATAGCAATTAATGTGTGTGTGTGTGTGTATGTGTGTGTGTGTGTGTGTGTGTGTGTGTGTGTGTGTGTGTGTGTGTGTGTGTGTGTGTGTGTGTGTGTGATATGATATGTTTGATGGCCTCACTGAATTTGCTTTAAACCTTGATGACTTTATTTTAATGGGGAATCGTCAAATCATGTTTTGACATTACAATTCTGTCCCAAACACTGAAGAAGCTAAAGCATTTTGTATTTTCAAGATATCTCTATATATATATATCTATAGATATATAGAGATAGAGATATAGAGATAGGTAGATAGATGGATATATTACATTATATACCCGTAATCATTGTTAATGGTTTACATCAATAATACTGACCTATATAACACTGCTAACTTCATCATCCCAATATTTTACTAATTTTATGCAAAGCCTAACATTGTAAACTTCTCTGCCACCCTGTTTGGCTTGTATTTTTTTTGTTTGTACATTAAGGTTTCACCCATTATTTTGTTGTCTTTTTCTCTGGAAAAATTAATTCTCCACTTTGAGATCTTTGGCAGCAGTTAACTCTGCAGCTCACTCATGATTGAGCCTGTATGATAATGAGTATTTAGAGATGGGTAATGCCTGGAGGGTGCTCACCAACCTAAGAGAGAGCGCCCACCGGTGTGGCCTGGGCAGGTGTCTCCATGATGGGAAGGTGACCTGCTGACATCCCATACAACCTAAATCAGAAGCTCATTTTTTAGTAAAAGGGGGGACTATAGGAGTCTGGCACCCATTTTGGGTAACTGTTGCCTTGCTTGCTGACCTTGGCCTTGATATCCTCCCTATGCTAATTCCTTGCTGGGTTCCACCCTCCTGAATGCTTAAGGGAAGTTCCTTGTTTGTGTATCCTGTATATTGGGCATTAACAGCTTAGATGCAAGATTGTAAAACATCTGTAGCAAACTTCTGCATTCCAGGGTTCTCCCATTGTGCTGTAAGCCTGTATTTAAGACCTCCTCCTTCCTTCAATAAACAGCATTCAGCATTAAAAAAAAAAAAAAAAAAAAAAGTCATCTGGGACCAGAGAGATGGACCAGCAGGAAAAAAAGATTCCAACAATCAAGCCTGAAGACCTGACCTTCAAATGTGTACTGTGGCAGCCCTGCCATAATGACAATAAATAAAATTGAATAAAAAAGAAAGAAAAGCAAAAATTATTATTCAGGAGGCTGAGGCATGAGGATCAGGAATTAAAAGCCAGCCTGAGCTACATAGTTAGTTCCATGCTATCTTGTACTACATATGACCCTATTTCAAACAAACAAACAAAACAACCAACCAAAAGCAAATGAATAAATAAAGCACTGTTGATAGGAAAAAAATTTAATTCTCTTTTCCTTCTTGTTTGTTTGAATTTTTATGAATCCCCTCTTAGTTTAACCTCACTTAATTTGCAGAAAAAAACATGTATGTATGACTATTGCTGGGGATGCTGAGAATTTGTTGCTCTGATTGACTGATAAATAAAATGCTGATTGGCCAGTAGCCAGGCAGGAAGTATAGGTGGGACAAGCAGAGAAGAGAATTCTGGGAATAGGAAGGCTGAGTCGGGACACGCAGCCAGCCACCACCATGAGAAACATGATATAAGATACCAGTAAACCACAAGCCACATGGCAAGGTATAGATTTATAGAAATGGGTTAATTTAAGATAGAAGAACTAGATAACAATACGCCTGCCACAGCCATACAGTTTTTAAGTAATATAAGTCTCTGTGTGTTTGATTGGGTCTAAGTGGCTGCAGGACTGGAGGGTGAGAGAGATTTGTCCTGACCATAGGCCAGGTAGGACATAGAAAACTTCAGCTACAGACTATGGATTCTTTATCATTATTATAATTATAAATAAATAAATAAAATAAATCAATAATTATCTATTATTCTTTTATTCTAATATTATTTAACATAAGTATATGTTACAATTTCTAAAGAGACAAATCCCTAGTGGCCACTATTTTTTTTTTTTTTTTTGGTTTTTCGAGACAGGGTTTCTCTGTGCCTTTCCTGGAACCTGCTTTGGAGACCAAGCTGGCCTTGAACTCACAGTGATCTGCCTGCCTCTGCCTCCTGAGTGCTGGGATTAAAGGTATGTGCCACCACCGCCTGGCTATCTTCTTTTCTTTTATATTTCTCTCCTGTGTGCAGGTGTGTGACATGAAGACAGAACAGGCCACACAGGTGCATTCTCTGAACCTTACATTCTTTATCTCTTATTGTGATGACAGAGAAGTATGGTAGGATTTGATGAGGTTAAGATTCCACTGTGCATTTCACAAAGTCTTTCACTCAATTGTTTCTTAGATATTTGGCTAATTGTCTATGGTAAATTTAGAGATATACAAAATATTAGAGATCATCAAGTGTGCACTTCTCATTTTCTAAACAAGAAAATGGAAGCATAGCTAAGTCAAGAAATTTGCCTAATGTCCTGAGTTAGTTATAGCAGTCTGAGGACTGATATCTGGCCATTGGATTTTCAGTGCAGGAATCTGTGGCTCTCAAACAGGTAGTCCCCAATATTAAAAACATTCCACTCTAGGTCTTTTACAAGTGTGTCATTATGTTTTTATTGTGTGTAAGATACATGCCTGCGTGTGTGTGTGTGTGTGTGTGTGTGTGTGCAAATATTCATGCCTGTGCATGCATGTGTGTAAGTCAAGAGTGTCTTCTACTGTATGCCATGTTATTTTTTGAGTCATATCTTTCACTGAATGTGGAGTTCATTATTTCAGTAGAGTGACCCCACAGAAAAATCCCAGTCTTCTCCCGCCTATGTCCCTCTCAGCTTGTAGTCCTGATGCCCTGATTAGCTTTTATGGTACCAGGGAATCTGGTCTTAGGTCCCCATTGCATGGCAAGGGTCATCCCCACTGAATTATCTTCCCACTTCCTACACAGATGCTTTCTTGGTCTCTGGTATGCCATATCTGGTCTTGAGTCAAATACAGGACTTTGGTCCTTTTCCTAACTGTGCTGGAACAAAGAGATTCCAAAGGCTGACTTAGGTAGCAGGAATAATCTGAGAGAAGTCAAGAGGCACTTGGGCTCTCCTATGTTCTGCCTCTCAGCTGTTATCTCCTAACCACTGTGCTTTTGTGGGAACAAATTCTATCTTCCCTAGAGGCTAAATAACTCCCTAATGGAAAGTCAGTCACTTAGGAGAAACATTAACTCTTCCAGGCCTCTGGGGTGTCATTATTTTGAAATAATCTCTTTCTAGTCCATTGGCTACAATGATAGTACATGGTATTAAATGGTACTCTAGTGGCCCAGGATAGTTAATGCACTTTCCATAATGCTAAACTTGCTTAGAGTTAGGCATGCTCCTGGCATCCTGGAAAACATCTTATTGGTTTTCTAACCAAGGGTAACAACATATCAAATTGCCTTTTAGTTTATTTTGCCTTCAAATTTCTCATTTGGTGTTTTCAGGTATTCTACTTCTATGTTCTTCCCATCCCCCAGTACTTAATTTATCAGGGACCCAGAATCCCCTTTGCTGCATCCAAATATTCATCCTCCTGAATCCCCAAGTCTTGCACTCCCTGGTTAGCATTTCATTTCCTTGGCCCAAAACATCTTTCTCCTTTTTAACAAAAAATGTATCAATTCTCACTCCTAATCCCTTAGGGTTCTGTCCTAGAAACATTATATTTAGGGTGAAAATAACTCAGTATTAGTCTAAGTAGTCATATATTGCTTAGAAGACATAATTTAAATGAAACATTTATTTCATTACACAAGGGGACATGGTGATAGAAAATTTCACAAAGTACAATGGTAACACAGTAAAATACATTTTCACTCTTCATCTGATTCTAAGAAACCAGCTGTCCCTTCATGTGACAACTTTATTTATTATCAGTTATCTATGTAATTCAGGAATGACATATATATATATATATATATATATATATATATATATATATATATATATATATGTATATATATATATACTTGCATATTAATTTATATTGAAGTATGTATGCCTTCCTAGAAATGTTAGATTAATATATGTATTGTTTAATGCACTGTTGTTTCATATAGAAAAATATCTGAATTGGGGATTATTCTACTTTGATACTTATAGCAACATTCTTTTTAACTGATACACAGTTTTCCATTTTATGGATTTGTCATGATTTATTCAACTAGTCCCCAAATGACATGAAGTCTAGAGATTTCACCCTCAACTCTCATTTAACTGGGATTAGGGTTATGGCTGTCTGTATAATACACATTTAGAAATGAAATTGCTGATGTAAACAATACATGAATTTTGATATTGACAGATATGACAACATGGTTTTCAATAATTCACATTGCTTTAAAATATATTGGGTCATTACACTTCAATGTTGGCCGTTTCCATAGGTAAAAATTATTTTGCATTGAAGAAGTTGGTATTTCATGGAGTCCAAGACTTATAAGTACAATTATCTTACCACAGAACTGATGCCCTGTTTCCTGTTAGCCTAGTCACAGACAGAAATTTGAGAACAACATAAATAGAAATGTCTTTGTAGACACCTTCTTCTTCCTTGAGAAACCCAAATTGAGGCTGAGGGACAGAAAGTGTGAAGAGATGCAGTTGTAAACAGTAGCCAAAGCAGTAAGAGAACAGGGAGAGACAAGCAATAGAGAGAGCCAATGGGACTCTGATGTAAGCTGTTCAGTGTAAGTATTCCTGGAGAAGTCAGCCACAGTCAAATCTAAAACCACCAGTGTTTGGTATACCTTTCACATTGGAAACATTTATCACAGATTGAGTAAAAAGCCTAGCTGTCCCTTCCTCCCTAGTCCCTTCTCTTTTTCCTTTCCTCTCCTCCTTCTCTTCCTTTTGATTTCTAGCTCATTTTGTTTGAATCAAGATTAGTAATAATCTTGAAAACTGCCACAAAGACCTTCCTTTCATTATTTAAAAAAAAAAAAAATAGAAAAAATAAACTGTTTTCAAATAAAACAGAGAAAAAAATACCCAGCTCAACATAACAGTCTTTACACCCTCATAAACCACCATACCACCCAAGATGTTAACAAGCTGGCATGTTTTGAGCATCAAAGATAGAGAGGAAACTGTGTTTACATGTTTGGCACAAAAACTAATGAGGAAAGTCAATTGGCCCTTTGTCTTGAAGGTCTGGAGCGCCCAGCTCTAATGTTTGGTTTCTTCATTGGCACTTGTTCAAGTAATCACTCGTGGCCTGACAAAGCAGCCCTTGTGTTCTATTAGTGGCCAAGCTGAACTCTCTGCTTGGGCTGTGTTGTCTCTCAATAGAGAGCAGTGGCAGAGGGCACACTTATTTGAAAACACTAAATCAGACCATGGTGATCTTTCTCCACCAAAGTAACCTAGAGAACAACAAGAAATGTTCAGAGTCTTGCTCCTTTTGAGTACGGGGAAGGTGGGCCCAGTGCCTTCAGGGCAGTGAGTTGGGGAAGGCAGTGACATATGGGAGCTATCTAAGAGCTCCTTCCCCTTCTAGTATGGCTGTCACACTGACATTAGCCCCATAATGCACCCCATCATTCAAGCAGCAAAGAGGTGGATTGAGCTCACAATGGCAAGAGCCATCCAGGTGATGACCCCCTGCCCAGAGGTTCTCAGAGGATGCTGACAGTATATCTGTAAATAAAGCTTGGTAGAAAGGACAAGTTCTAAAGTGGGTCAAAGTGAGACACATTGTAACTTCTGACTCACCACCGCCCCTCTTTCCATCATGTTTCTTATTAGATTTTTTTTTTTTTTTTCTGCTTCCATGTAGATGAAGAAATGCTCTGGGCAATCCTGGCATTTTTATCTGCACAACTGAACAAGCGAGTATCCAAACATTTGGCTGCTAATTTCAAAGTTCTAAACCAGAAATGAGGACTCCAAAATCTGGTTGCATACAACATTTTTTAAGTGACAGTTTGGCAGTTTTACCTACAGATCCAGTAAAAATAAAACCTAGGACAGTTTGTTCTTAAACTATTTCTGGTATCAGTTCTGTGGAGAATGTACTGAACTACACATAATTAAATTTATTTTTTTTTTAGTGACTGAAATTTTACATGTTCAAAATGAGAATTTGGGATAGGTTAAGATACGTCCTTGCCTTTGCCAAATCCTTGAAGTTCTCTCTGGCTGCTTGCCTCGCATCAGATCTTTTAGTGAAGGGTGTAAGTTTATATTCTCTGTGTTCAGTGCCTTGGGGAAAGTCTACGCTAAGTGAGACTTATTACCCCGGAAGTCACGGGATGTGGATATGAAGACTTTGTGTGACTAAAATGTTCAATTTATTTGACTCACAGTGTCCAATACGCAGTATTTTCTTTCTTTGCCAATTATCTAGTTAAATGTTTTGTTTTTAGAATGAAGAGGATGCCGACCTCAGGAACGTTTCATTTTATATTTCTGTAACATATTTTATAGAAGTCTCTCGAACTGCCATTGTCCCTGTAGAAAGCAAAGCATTAATTTTGCATATGGGTAAAGCAATTCCACATTCCCATCCCTGTTGTTGATATTTGCTTTTGTGTAATGACCACAGTACGCTGGGAGCACAAATGACCTAGTGGTGGTAGAGTAAGTAAACAAGTGGAAGCTTCTGAAAAAAGCAATTCCATAAAGCAAAGAGAATCTCATCTAAAGCACTAGGCCTTTGACAAGGGAAGTCTCACAGGCAGGTGGTGCCCACAGCCCTTGTTGCTGTAACAAGGCAGCACGCTAAAATAGAAATTTCTTGTTTTTAAATAGGTGCCTCTATTCTCGGCCTTGAGATCCAGGGAGATGTGAAAAGAGACACTCTTCAGCCATCCGCCTCTGCCTCCTTGCCTCTCCAGAACATGGCAGCGCTCTCCCACCCGCTTTGTGCACCCAATATGGGTCCTTCTTGCAGTCTCTGAGGAGAGTCAGGCATTGTGCTGACACCCAGAGTCCAGATCACTGGCAAGCAGGGAGCTAATGGGGAATGGGGGCGGGGTGCCAAAAGACTGTGGCCAGCCGCTATTTCTCAGCAGCGGAGCTAGCTGTGCAGAGTCTACAGTCAGGATTGGTGTGCAGCTGCAGCAGAAAAGTCTGCTCCTTCCATCAGCACTACAATCTTACACGCCCCTTCTCCCAACCTCCACCTGTGGAGGAGGTTTCACTCAACCTGTCAAAGGGCACATTGAAGAACTTACCGCCATTATGATCTCCTACAGAAAGATATATTTTTTTCCATATTGTAAAGCGTATTTCCTTCCTGCATGCCGTGTGCATTTTTATTTCACACAGGATATATTTGAGATGAAATGAACTAATAAATCAATTTGCCATTTACAATAGCAATGGGTTTAATGTGCCTACTATATTAGTACATTATAAATATATTCTAATATGTACATGTACAGAGTAGATGTATACTATAAGCACAGTATAAATTATATGAACTGCAAGAACTGTATACGTAAATATATTGTGTTCCAGAATTAACTCAGTCACTCCATAGACCTTATGTACCTGGTATTTTCAGATCAGAGGGTTGAGGGCTTCATTTACCAAACACGGATGGAGGATGGAGGCAAACCAAATAGAAAAATAATGAAAGTGTATTAACTAGTGTGAATGTCAGTGTGTTTCTGTGTTCCTCTCTGGTGTAACCATTCTATGATAAGCTTAAGGATTTTTTCCAGGGATAAGAAGACTTGAACTTGAAATAATACCTAAATGAAGGCAGCATGAACTACAAGCTATCTGCTACTTTTCAGTTTCCACTTGTGCACAAAACTAGAGGCAGAGGCCAGGGTAGGTGGTGGGTCATAACAGGGGACCGGGAAACTCTTTTCTATCTAGAGGTGGGATATTTACAGAAAGTTGTTGAGATTACAAAATTCAAATTGTGTAGTAATAAGTGCTGAACTTGAGTAGTACTTTGAACACTGATCCCAAAAGGGTATTGGGGAAAAAAGATTCCTACTGCTAAACATATTTTCATAATGACAAAGAATAATTTAAACAACTGCTTTCATACTAGATGTTTATCATATTTATAACAAAATGAAACCAGATGTTACTGGTGCATGCCCTGGACAAACAGGGAAGATTGTATATAAAATGGGAAGGCAGAAACTTCATAAAACCAGTGTCAAAGCCTATTTTCTTTGATAACCACTGTTTTCTTGCCTCTCCATCAATTTAAAGATGATGACGGTGAACAAATTATTAAATGTTAACTAAACAAGGACTGCAGAGATAAATAATATGCTTTGGCAAAAAATTATTCAGGCTAATTTGAGAATATGATTTTATAAGCAATTAATGATAGCCAATGAATTTCATTCAAAACAGCAGAATATATTGCAAATTTCACATAAATTGCAAAAAAGGCAATATATAGAATTATTTTTATATAGAGAAATATATAGAAAATCACTACTGTGATTTGATAGATGGAACATTACAATTAAATAAATAGGATATGTTGTGCTATTGCTATTGGTATTCTGTGCAGACATCAAGTCTATTCCATCATTAAAACATTCATTAAAAAATTTAATGGAGATCAAATTACAAAATAATCTCGGATGTTTCAAGGTAGTTGCAAAGATAAGTTATGATTTTCATGAAAAGTTAAAAATTACAATATGTCCACAATAACTAAATTTGACATATTTATGAAGTGTCAGATTTCTCAATAGAAACTGAGAAACCATTGCCAGAGATATTCATTAAAATTTAAAGTCTGTAATAACAAATAATTATGTATCCTACTGTTTAAAAAACCCATAAAGATATTTATCATTTCTTTTTGACAAGATCTGCCTAAAATATTCAATATTATTATTTTATTGTGATACACAAACAATAGTAGTAAATCCCTTTCCACTGTGCTCACCCCACTAGAAGGCTTCCATTCATACTGTGAAGTACCACATTTCTCAACGTAAACTTCTTCCTGTCCACAGGACATACGGCCATTTTATGTGTTTATTGTACTCTTAGTAGTCACCTTGAAGTTACAGCTTGGGGAGCAATGTCACCATTTATGCCTCGTGCTTTTCTTTGTCAGATGCAGAGGTCTGATTACATGGCAGGGGCCGTCACAGAAGGTATACACTGCAGATGCTTAAGGATTTCTGCTGCTTTGATACTATAAACAGACAAGCACATTCACCCTGTTAACCTATGAAAATATGAAATCACAAATATTTCTAAAGCTGTTCAAAGTCCTTTCTAAGGTCTTATTTGCAGCCCTTAAAAAGTAAAATGACAGTTTTGATGTGGTTGGATCCTTTTCTTAATTTAAGAATCAGTGTTTTAATAGGGGTCCTGAGGACCTGATACTGCCATCTCTACATGGCACAATTGTTTGACCTTCAGAATTATTCATAACCATCGTAGGCTTGTGTTTTAAGTATGTCTTTGAAGTCTTTGACTTGATTCAGTGTTTACAAGGGTTCTCTCTGCATGAGCTGGGTCATGGTGCTACCATAGCATATCCTCAAACCAAAGCAAAATACCCCTGCACCTACACAGGTCACTTATCATCATCCTTCAAGCCCAAAGAATAGTTACAATATGCATCTTAAGAACTATTAAATACACCATTAGCTTAACTTACAATTTCTATGTTGACTTTACACAAATCTATTATATGAGTGTTTCTTTAGAAATATAAGGTCTTTACTGAAAATCCAGAAGCGATTGGTTATTATAAATGTCTGGATAAAGCCTAGCTTCCCTCACTTTCAACTTTACCAGAGGTTCTACTGAGGACTTCTATGATGGAAACTGACCAAAGCTCCATGCCAGGCTTCTGCAGAGAAAAATCTGAGTCCTGCAAGTTCGATTAAGCTTGCTAATTTTCAGTCAAACAAGCTAATTTCCAGACAGATTCTTCTGATGTTTTCCCTCTGTTTGTAATTTGCATCATTAAATAGATTGGTGTTTCAAAGCAGCCACTGTACTAAGGTCATGGGGCTTTGTGTTAAATAGCAACCATCTCCTTTTTTTTTTTTTTTTTTTCAAGGAAGGAACAGAGAGCAGCTGATCCTGCAGTGGTGTGGCTTTCTTTCCTTTTAATGGGAATAGTCCGAAGTGTCTTGTGGATCAGAGAAATTTGCTCTGGTTTGGAGCACAGCTTTCCTCTATGTCTTTGTGCTCCAGATAGCAGCCCAGGATCACAGGTGGCCCTGATTATCAAGAATTTTTTAATGGTGTTCCCCTCCCCTTCCTAAAACAGCAGGACATCTTCCTGATGTGAACATCTCATTTTAAGTGGCACAAAATTCAAAAATCTTAAAGCAATATCCAAAATCTAAATTAAAAATATATGTCATTAAACTTCAAAGGGCAAAACTGGTTCACAATCATTACTAGTGCTACAAAAGGGCTACATGGATATATAGAGATATAGCCTCTCATAGTCAATTTTTCCCTAGAAGGTTTTCAAAGGATTGATTCTAAAATAACATGCCTAATGTAGAGAAAGAAGCTACACCTCTTCACTCTTGCCTGCACCTCTCCAGAATCAAATCATTTCTTTTTGTCTCTCTGGTCACAGGGATACATTCTTGGCACCCTGGAGCCCTGCTTCTGCCCTACAAGCTGACAGTCTTAAAAAAAAAAAAACTTCAATTATATAATTCTGGGCCATTCATATTAATGTGCCTGCATCAAATTAGCCATCCTGATCTGCAGGAGGAGGCAAGACCATAAAATGTACTGTGAATCTGTATTGACAATCTCACTGCCTCACAGAGGGGTTTGCTGTGATGTGACCCCAGTCCTGTTCCCAAGTATAATCTATGGAAAGACCATATTTTGACATTGAATCTCCACTGACACATACTCTGGAGACATTCTAACTCATTGTTCCCTGGGAGTAAAAGGTGATTTATAGGAAAGCTGTAGTCCTTAAACTGATGTTTATTGTGGGAGAAGCCATGTTCATTCTGCAGTAATGCTGTTTACCTTTTCAATGTGGTTGTTTGCAGAGTTTTCTCTTCATGTTACCTTAAGTTATAAAATGTATTTTAGAAGAACCACCATTGTTTTTGCCACCACCTTTTAAACATTTACTGAGAAAAATGTGCTCATTTATTGTCATGAAGGATTTATTGTGATGAAGACCACTGGGTTCAGAAATGCATCAGTCTGGATAATTACACATGTGTTGGAATAACCTTAAACCTCTAGAAAGCTACGTTTTCTAATGGGGCACTTTAATACAGGTAGAAAGTATGTCCTCTCATGGCCCAGCTCTTATTTTGACAAGATAAACTTGAAATTGTCTCTTGGGGGAGCATTTAAGGGAAGAAAACCACTTTAGTTCATCAGATTCTACCATCTTTGGTGAAGGAGCACTGTCCAATCATCTTGAACCAAGCTTTGGTTTCAGGCTGTGTATGAGGTTCGTTTGCTCCATCATGCTGTTCCCTATGAGAAGTAGAAGGGGTGGGCA
Source organism: Onychomys torridus (assembly GCF_903995425.1). NCBI lineage: Eukaryota > Metazoa > Chordata > Mammalia > Rodentia > Cricetidae > Onychomys > Onychomys torridus. The sequence goes on along the minus strand of NC_050444.1, from coordinate 41,783,433 downwards.
AGAGCTGGTTTACAGACAACTTTCTCTGCCATTTGTCAAACAATAATACATAGCATGAAAATATAGTTCATTGTTCACTTCAGAAAGAAGTCATAGTATCAAGTTACAATGTCTCATTTACTTTAAAATCTTGGATTTGTTAGTGAGAGGGCAGAAAAGAATTAAACTGACCTACAATAGATAAGAAGTAAATACGATTCATTATACAAGTACCCTGAAAAGTGGCACAAAACAAATATCCATTGTAGACAATCTGAAGAAATATTGGAAGAATGTAGCACCGTCCTCTTTATGGGGATAAGCACTTATAAACCTGCTGCTTACTGTACTTCAAGGTTGTGAGGACAATGAGAACCACTTTAATTATGTCTTTAGTTGCATAGGTAGATGCCATGAAATGTGGTGGGTATTGTGTTCCCTGAAATATTGTGTGTTTCCCAAAATAAACTCATCTGGGGTCAGAGAACAGCCACTAGAACAAAGCCAAAAATGGTGGCTAGAAAAATGGGAAGAGTAAGCCATAACAGAAGTTGGGCAGTGGTGGTACACACCTCTAATCCCAGCACTTGGGAGGCAGAGCTAGCTGGATCTCTGAGTTCAAGGCCACTTTAGAAACAGCTAAACATCGTGACCCACGCCTATAATCCCAGAAACCCAACCTTTAATCCCAGGGAGTGGGGGCAGAAAGAGAAAGGTATATAAGGCATGAGGACCAGGAACTAAGTGAGTAAAGCATGTAGTTAGTTAAGCATTTGGTTGGTTAAGCGTTCAGGGTTTGGAGCAACACAGTTCACCTGAGATTCATGTGGAGGAGGACTCAGAAGCTTCCAGCCTGAGGAAAAAGGGTCACCTGAGGAACTAGCAAGGTGAGATAGCTGTGGCTTGTTCTGCTTCTCTGATATTCCAGCATTCTCCCCAATAACTGGCCTCAGGTTTGATTTTATTAATAAGAATTTTAAGTTTCCTACTACAATGAAAGAGTATGGAAATGCCTCAAAATGAGGCAAAATGGCTCCTTTGATTGTATTCTGCTGTGTGCAAACATGACATATTTAATTAGTATTATATTCTATCTTTCAAAAGCCACCAAAGATTTAAGACACGATAATTACCTTTTAACAACTTACAGCTGCTAAACTTCACAAGCAACCATAACTTTCTGATTCTCAATGCAGACCACAAGTGACTTGTTTCTCAGGGTAGAGCACAGTGCATAGGCATGTAGGCCACAGAATCAGTACTAAACTAGAAAGACACTGTGTTTGTTCTTACCCATAGAACACAAGAGGTACATGGATGATAAATTTGTGTGTTTTAAAGTGAATCAGAAAAGGTACCACAAATCAGTATTGAATTAACATGAATTCACTTGCTGTGGGTAACAGCTGTCTTAATAAGCACATGTTTATCCATTACACTTAGGTCGAAGGAAGTGATCAAGCTTTTAATTTTGATCAAGAAAAATAGTTAGTCTTCCAAAAGCATTTTTTTCTCTCCCTCTATTGGGCTATGCAGAATTTCCAAAGCAGCACAATGATGTAAAAAATGCCCTTTTAATCAGATTACCCTTGGCGGACTTCCCAAACTCAGGCTGAAGTGTGGTGCTTGTGGTTTCTCAGCAGCTTACACTAAGCCTGCACCATGGAAATAATCTACTTTTAAAACCCAGGAAACAAATCGACTGCACTGAAGACATAAGTCGCTGTCATTGGGGAGTGATTAGGCTAAACATTTTCATACACTCTACTAGCCCACTTTTAAATTATATATCTCTGGCCGATAGGAAGAAGGCACTTCAGGTGAGTGTTTAGAACAACCATGCAGAAAGGGTGATAAATTCAAATGAACAGGCAGTAAAGGAAGAAAAGGAAGGTTACAGCTTCAACTTTAACCTGCTAATACCAGGTTGGGACTTCCAGATACCAAAACATAGCATTTTTTACATAATATATAAGTATGGGTTGTTCCTTTATAGCATATTGGGTTTTTTTGTTTTGTTTTGTTTTGTTTTGTTTTTTCAAGACAGTATGGGTCACAAACCCCTGCCTCTTATCATAGGCTAATATGCTTTTGTGAGTCACATGCCTTACATAGGAAATTGTGTGAGGACTTCTTAAACTTGTATCATAGGCTATGAGTATAGGGAGGGCTAGATTGGGTAGGGGTTGCTTCCTAGGGAGAGGTTGTATTGTGGAGTATAACCCCAAAACAGGTGTGCTTTTAAAAATGGTTGGCTCTAACCTTAAAAACACCTCTGTACCCACAGCAAACACAGACAACATCCACAAATGCACCCAGGAAGGCCTGCTTTATAATTCTGCACTGTATGTGCTGTTACCTTGTCTTCTAAAGTGTTTGTGCTCACTAATGAACCAATGAAAGTCGTTTCTGGCTTGTTGCTGCTTTTCTTGTATTTATTATTATTTTTTTAAATACTAGGGCAGAATTATCAACCTGCTTTAAACATGTAGAAAACATCGATTTATGTAATGAGAAACTGGATGTATGCTCTCTGTCAGCACACAAGGGGAGTATATTTTCCTGAAGGACAGAGAAATGCCAGATTTGAGAACGGCTCACTTCACTGGCCAAATCTCGAGCTTCAGCCATGTCTGTTTCCCACTTTGGACATTCTGCTGAGGGTTTCATTTCTAATTTATGAAATGTTTCATTAATCTTCAATCTGTCAGCTCTTTTTGACAACAATCAAGGCTGACAGACAAAGATGAATATTTATTAAATACTCTATACTTCAGAAGTTTTTTTGATAAATACCACTCATTGTAGTCCACCTTACCCTTAATTTTAAACAACTGTATTGTTCAATCTCCTCCCAAAGCACACAGATAACATAGCAAAACAATTCTTGCATGCCAAAATACACAATACTGGATGTAAACATAACCCAGAGGAATAAAATTTCAAATTGCAGCTGTCCTTTAACAGAGTTGCTAGGATTTAGGTTAAAAGCACCTCCCAAGTATTTCAAGCATATATATGTATTTTTGTGTGTGTTCTTCTTCCTCATCTTCCTAGCACAGCCCCTTCCCCAGCATTTTTCCAATCTCATGAATAATTCATGAACTGATAAATATGCAATTTCAAAAAGTGCAGACAAGGCAGCACTGCATTAAAAAAAGAGGAAAAGAAAAGAGCATGTGCTTTTTACACGCAAGTCTTCGGCTGCACTTTACAGGCAAATTCTTCAGGATTCAAACCCTATGTTGTATGGATAAATGAGGGAGTGTGATGAGATTTCTATTCAAACACCTTGCTAGACATGGTAGGAATTGTTTGGAGAACATTGTACTGCACAAAACAATAAACATTTAAGGAGATGATGTCAGCAGGATTTTGTAGTTTTATGCTTTATCTTTGGAATTTTTGAATAAGTAGCTTGAACTTTTACTCTTGTCAGTAAGAAGAGCAGGACAGTGTATGTCTCCTTTATAGTACGTTTCTCTAGTGACACCATGGAGAAGCTTTAAGCTCCTATGGTCTCTCCTAACAAAGTGGAACGTTCTTCAGAGGCCAGCTTGATACAATCAGCAGTAAACTGGTTCCCCCGAGGTTTCATACAGGTAAAACCAACCATCCTAAGAATGGTATAGAGAGCAGATCGAGGCCCTCCATTTTGTAGGCTAATTGCTTGATTACCAGCCTGAAACAAAATGGAGGCGAGACCTTTTAAAAGCAGCTCAGGCGGCGTATCAGAGGGAAGTGGGAAATGTGTTAAGGGGCAAAAACATTTCTTAAAGAAACTCTAACATCTGAGGAGAAAAGGATTAAAGGTAATGCAATAATTATGGGTCACACTGTATTCATAAAGCAGAGAGTAGATATGATAAAGAGGAATAAGGTGCATATTAAAAAAGAATTATTGCAGGTTAGCAACAGTTAAATTTAAAAAAAAAAAAGAAAGAAAGAAAGGAAAAGAAAACGGGTTTTAGTTTAAAAAGTAACCTTTCAAATAAACACTTAAATTGGAAAACACCATGGGTAAGAAATAGACCACAGCATTTAATTTGGCCTGGCTAGTCGGAAGCCTATATTTACTGTACTATAATTTCAAATTTAATTAAGTCACACTGCTGACGCCAGTAGCATCAACACAGTAAAGATGATTAATTGCATGCGTAAATGAAATATAAACAGCTCAGAAAGTAACATTAATGCAGAACCTTGCACACAGAAATGGTATGATCGATTTAAGTGTAAGCGCCTACCTGCGTCTTTAAGACACATGCCAGGATTGGGATAAGGGTCCTGTGATTGAATATAATCACTGTACCAAAAATATAACCTTTTACAGGTCATTATTTTCCTAAGACACATATCCAAACTCCCCTTTCCTGTCCTCCCTGTACTTCAAACCCTGGCTTGATTTGTTATCTTCTGGGGGGAGACTTCTCACACAGTTTACATTGTCATCATATGGATTGGCTACTGGTACCCAAACATGAATTGACACAGGGCTATGGAGGGACAGGGCTGTCACAACAAGGCAGCTGGACTGTTCTATATTCACTTTGCTCCCATTGTACTTCCTTTCACAGCAGCGCTGGGACAAAGGGCTTGACAGAGCTATCCACGGATTGTCCCCTTGATTTGTCCAGGCTAGCAGATATGCAGAAATAAATTATAGTCTCCCACTTACGAACATAACACAGAAACAAATAAGCTTACAAACGGCACCTTCCAAGCAGTAATATGTAAGAAGCATCTCCTCCTTCACAGTTACTGCATGCTGCCTTGCTGAGGAGATGGGGAAAAGCAGAAAGAACCATCAATTAGTAAGGACACAGAAAGGCTCTCCAGTATTGTATTCCTGACATTACAGAACAAATTCTCTGGTTGAGAGATATGTGATTTGTGGTTTGCTTTGCTTTGAATGGTGGTCAATCTGAATACAATAGTGCAAAATGCAAGCTTAGCCGTTTCTTTTTAAAAATGCCATGTAAAACCTAGCAAATGAAACTAACATTTTTGTATGAAATACATACTGTATTGAGATAATTCTTTAAAAGATAAAAGGGATGGCATTGCCCAATGTCTAATTATTTCTCAATAAACTTATATCTTATCTTAGTTAAAATTTACCGAACGTTGAAGTCCTAAGCCTGAAAGTGGCAAAAATTCTCAGCCGCTAATGAGAAAATTTCCTGAGTGATGTTTTTATGCCAGTGTTTAATTTACTACTTTATTGACAAGGTGTTTGTGGGCCTTTGAGATGAGACAGTTTTAATATCCACATGTAGATAAATGAAGCAGACAAGGCTGGAAGATGGTTTTCTGCCATCTTTCTGAGGGAAAAAAACATATTTCTTTGTGTGCAGCATGGATAAAAATATGTTACCTTATAAAACACGAATCATTGCAAACCTGATAAAGATCATACACGCAGAAACCTTATAAATTCTTTCCATTTTCACAGACAATGCCACAGTCTTGCTGATCCTTCAAAGGACATTTTTTTTTTTTTTTATGAAACCAGAGCCTTATATTTAAGAACTTTTTGAGTATCACAAGGTTAACTACAGTTTGTTCCATTATTATTACTAACGCTATCCCCAAAGGAAGTCCAAGGCACTGAAAAAGAATCCCATTTGTTCTTTTACAAAAGAAATAAATGGCAAGATACATCCAATCCGAAGATGCTAGATTTTAGATAAAACACTGCATTCTGTATCTGGGCATATAGTATTTAAAACAATCATGCTAAAACTATGGGCCATTAAAGGAGCTGTTCATTTTGAACTTTCATTTGTTCTTTTTTATTTTCTTCTGCACAGTACATACAGATTCTGTCCACAAAGCCACACTTGCTAGCCAGTGTTTTAAATAGCGACTAGCACAAAACAACATGATCCATGTAGTCATAGGTGGTGCACATGAAAAGAACATAAAGCCCCTCCCCATACTGAAATGCAAATGTCACTCGATCAAAGGGCTGCATTCTCACAATGAAAGATGCACTCAGAATCAAACCTATGCTTTAAGAGGATAAGCAAGAAAACTCTGTATAACTCGCTTTAAATATATGCAGAACAATCTAAATGTATGGAAAGTATTATTTATTACTGTTCAAGAAAAAAGAAATGGTACAGATGTGGCTTTCCTCAGGATTCTATGCAGCCAGCCGTAAGGGCTCTGTGCTTATGCACCTGACTGCAGCAGAACCCGAACTTGATGGTTACAGGGGGTGACAGAAAGGGAGCATTGAAAGTGCTATTATGCAGTTTACAGGGGAAGATTTCAGCACATTTCAGCTTTCTCTAGTTATCCTAGCTGGATCTCTCCTGTCTCTCTGTCTCTGTCTCTATTTTTCTCTTTCTGTTTCTATGTGTGTGTGTCTGTCTGTCTGTCTCTCTTTGTTTCATGTGTGTGTTTACTACTTGTGCATAGCTTTTAATCCTGAGACTCGGTCTGTCCTCTGTGGCCACCATCTCGAACACCCTGTGCCTTTTAGGATTTCACTTTATTTGACAGATTTTTAGCTTGCTTTCGTATTCCAATCTGCTTTATAGTTGTAAATAAAATTCACACATTAGTGCCTTCCTGCACATGGCCTTCTTTGAAGAAAAAAAAAAAAAAGAAGGGGGTAGCATGATTCTACTTCATCTCTGTATTTTAATCATAAGTTCTGAGAATACAATTCACAGTATTAAGGTTTGCTCCTGATTAAAAGTAGGAATGCATGCAGTTTAGGGCATTTGCTATTTCAAGAACTAAAATGGTTTTCAAAGCCTGCCATTTGTGTTTTAAACTATATCTTATACATTTTCTTTACAACTGGCTGTGTCACATAAACATGATTCTGGAAATAGGAGTTACTTCCAGTTATTTTATACTAAGTACATATTAGAGTTCTATGTTCAAAGTTAGAGAATAGTTTATACTCCTCAAAGGTGAGAAGAACTGACATGATTCAAAGATCCCCAAACATAACTTATCCCATCAAAACACAAACTTCAATAATTATGCCTAAAATAGTGATATTTTAAAGTACTTTGTGGAGGAAACAAAATATTATTTTTATCCCAGAGAACAAAACCATAATTGTTGAACTCTTATCCCTAGTATGTTCCTGACTTATCTCAGGATGTTCCTGTGAAGCGTTGTTAGGAGCAGGATTACTGCTTGGCATTGCCCTAAACTTTCCTTGAATTTAAGGGTGATGCAAGCCACATCACCCTGCTCCTGATATATTGGTGAGTGGGCCTTCGATTCTATTTTCCACACAGGGTCAAGACTGCTGACAAGGGATTAATCAGCTGCTCCTCCTAAGCCATGAATCAGAACAATTGCTGTCAGTTTCCTATGGTACAAATGCCTAGAAATAGAGTTGGGAAATGAAAGAATGGATCAGGAACGCAAACACGAAAATGCCAGAGAATAGGAGAAGCTAGTTGTTGTAACCACAATTGGTTACTTGTGCTTTGATCTGGTTCAGTCACCAAATTAAAATGATGAAATATGTGTTGAACTAAGTGCTTTCGAGCATTCTCTCTCTCTCTCTCTCTCTCTCTCTCTCTCTCTCTCTCTCTCTCTCTCATCATGCTCTTACATCACTTGTGACATTTTGCATGAAGCTTTGTGCCAATTTACTTTCTTTTGATAAGCACTGCTTGTGTTCAGGTGCACATTGAAACATGTCTGTTGACTGAGGGTTAAATTCAGGAAAGGCTGGGCAAAATGCATGCTGCTCTTCTGCACTGAGAGTGCAGAGCCGGCATTGCATTTAACCTCTCCGTGCATGTTTGCATTATAGAATTGGAAAATGCTGAGTGCAAATGTCTGCATGGAGAGGAAATGAAATCGCACATTCTTAGAATGTGACGAGAGTCTGTGTGTAGGTAGATATACTTACATGGAAATGGCCCTTCTGTAAATGAGCTGCCCCTGGTCAACGAGGACATGAAAATGCACAGACTAAGCACACATTTGTAGAAACAACTGTGTCTAGATGTCTAGATAATAGTGAGGAAAAAAACAAAGAGTTCTTTTTATTAGGGAAATACATCACATGCTGATAGGTATTTCTGATTTTGAGCTTCAGGATTTGGTGTTTTTAGGAAGGCAAGTGTTAGGACTATGATTCACAAATAATGAAGAATATATGGACAAAGGTGATTAATAATTGTGCCATTAAAATGAAGTCATATTGTATTATAGAATGCTAATATACAAGGAAATTTTCAAAGCAGAAACTAGTTTTTAATTATTAAAAATAAAAATATTCAGTAATAATATATTAAATACTATAGAAAACAATTCTTTAACAATAAAAATAATGGCAATTTTTATGCTGATAGATTTTTATTAGTAGAAGAATTTGTTTCTCAAAATTTTAAGAATAAAATTATTTGTATCTTCCTGTAATAATGTAAAAATGGTCATTTATAAATGTTGGTTGTGTACTGAGATCTGTTGTTACATAACTAACTGAAAATACGAAATATATTTTGATGTTTCACAATGATGTCATATGTGTATATAGTGTATAATGAAGTATAAAAATATTAAAATTAGGAATAAATGGGTGCAAAAGTTATGAAGACATGACTATCAAATCCTTTCAATATGCACTCAAATTGTGTTTTATCCTAGGCACAGATTTAATGCAGATTCCAGCAATAAACGCTGGCTGTTTTTAAAACACAGCACAGAATTAGCATGTTAAGCTATTCTACAAAAATAGCACTTCATATAAAAATGGTATTAGTAAACATGCATTAGTAAGCACTGTGTCTTATCATTTTAAGTGAAGTACTTAGTATATCTAAATGAAGGTCACAGAAATTCAGTTGCTAGAGAAGGATATAAAGTATGCACTATTTTTCACAAGAATGCCTTCTTCTCCTAAAGGGTTTACTGTATAACTTCAAAATGTTACTGAGAAACAAGTGTGCAGCTTTCAATAATTCCCTTAAATGCATTGTAAATACAGATATGCTTTTGATTACATAGTGTAAGGACTGATGTTAAAGCTACTATTGCTTACATGAAAAATAACCTTTGGTTAACAGAAAAAAGGAACTGAAAAATCCTGTAAACACAAATTGGCATGCAAAGGGTTTAGAAGAAACACTATTTTTAGAAATAAATGACTTATTTTTATCCACATGCAAAGATTAATGCATCTTATAATTGATGAAATATTTGATTAAAAAATAATTGCATATAGAGTGATTCAAAATGACGGTTTAGCACAGTTCTGACAATGATTTATAAGATGTTTGGCAAAATTGTACAAAGCCTTGCACATAATCTGTAAAAGGCTATAAAGAGTGGCTTTAATATTTCCTGTTTATTGATAATTTTTATGTAAGTAAAAGAAATGAAAAAGCATTTCTAGAAAGATGCTGAGAATATACCTGAGCTAAATAATGGATTTGTTTAGCATTTACAGGATTTATTCTAATTTGGAAGAGTGCAATCTTGTTACTGCTCTCCACACAACAGAAATCCATATTTTCAGTGCTACGTCCAACCACTCAAGCAAGAGCAGTGCAGAAAGTGCTTTGCATGGAATCTCCTATCTTTATGTTTTTATTGAACATTAGAATATTCTGCATATCTTCAATTACATATGTGTTATATGATTGCAAATGCTTTAGTAAAAATGATCACTGATATGAATGCTTATTTCAAATCTCACATACACATAAAGACACATTTAAAGCTTACCCTGGTATTTGAATGCAATTTCTGCAAAACAAAGTCCATCTGCTACAGATGACATGCAGAGGTGCTCACACAGGGCAGGGGCAAGGAAGAGACAGGGAGGTAGGATAGGGATGAATAACTTTCCCCTTCTTTTAGTCAGTCAAGAAATCATAGATGTGATTCCTACCTTTCTCTTCAGAATGATCTATACCCAGAAAGGCTAAATGAGGAGATCAAAGCCACATTCAGGTCATATACTCTGGCTAACTTTTTCTCAATTATAGATGACCTTTCGGCAAAGAAATAAAAAAAAAAAAGGTCTCCTTAGCATTAAATGGAAACAAAATTAATATTTTAAATTGCTGTGTAAGCATGCACAACTGAACTTCATTATCTGTTTTATTTACTTTTCTGCACCAATATTTTATCTGTTTTCTGAATATAATTTGGGAAGAGGGTTTTAAATGATATCTAAAAATGTTTTATGCAGCATAATCTCGATGATTTAAGAAATTCCATTGCAATATATATATATATGTAAATTTTAAAGTATGCGTGACAATAATTTATTTTCTTTGTTTACATTTAACTCACTAGAGTGCTAATTTAACCACTACAAAAGAGAATGTGGGAAGTAGATTTCAAAACACCCATCCATGGCCCTATTATTTTTTATTATACTTTTTCACTATTTAAAACATTTTAATTTTAAATTCAAATACATTTTGATCATATTCTTCCCTTCTCCAAGTCGTAATTGGTTCTTTTTAAATCCCTACCCACCAAAATGTAAGTTCTTTCTCAAAAAACAAATAAAAATCCAATACAATAACAAAACTCCCTAAAACCAAATTAAACATAAATCAACACTCAAAAAGAAAGGACAGCAACAAAAATGTCACAAAAGAAAAGCACACAAGAAAGCTGTGGAATCTGTTATATGAGGGTCCACTACTGCTGAGCACGAGACCTGCCTGCGATGGTTGATCTTCCTATTGTTACTTCATTGGAGAAAACTGATTTTCTGTCTCCTAGTAGATACTAGTGATAGCTCAGTTGTTTCCCTTTACCCTAGTGGCTCTGGTTTCATTCACTCATTCATTCATTCATTTTTAATATAACAAAATGAAGTATAATAATATAAGCAAAATCTATCACATTGAAGATGGACAAGACAAACAAAAGGAAAAGACCCCAAGAAAAGGCACAAGAACCAGAGACCTAATAGCTCACACACTCAGGAATCCCCTAAGAACATTAAACTGGAAGCCATAATAGAAACACAAAGGACCTGGTGCAGACCTGTGCAGGCCCTGTGCTTGCTGCCTCAGTCTCTGAGTTCAAACAAGCTTTGCTCATGTTGATTTAGAGGGCCTTGTTTTATTGGTGTCCTCCATCTCCTCTGGCCCTTAAACATTTTCTACCTTCTCTTCCATGAAGTTTCCTGATCTCTAAGGAGAGAGATTTGATGGAGACATCCCATTTGATGGAGAACTAAGTGTTTTTTTGTAAAAATTTAAATTGGTAGAAAATAAATTCCTTCTAAGAAATAAACAGAAATATACCTAACTACATTAAATTTCAGAGCTAATGAACTGCTGTTATCTCTAACCTGCATAACAATCTTAAATAGGTGATTACTAAACATTTGGAAACTACCAAATATTATAAGGTGGTGAAATGCAATTTGAAGAAGAGAGAATTTTGTCAGAAAACTAGATTAATGATATATTAAAATATACATGAAACAGATTTTTGTATTTTTATAATTAGCTTTGACTTGTAATTTTTTAATTTGTGACACAAAAAAAAATTTGATAAATAATGCTCCAAAATTCCACAAGAATAAACTCTCCCTGGATTACAGATGAAATTGAGCCAGGTAAATTTCTAAATATTAAGCATGGCCATCTCTGCTGTAGCATGTAGGTAGTGGTGCTTCTCCTAAAATTTCTAGGTTTAGAGGTTCTAAAATATGTGACAAAGAATCCAATCTTTATTCAAATCATTGCTTAAATATGTTTTAAGAAACATTTCTGTTTTTAGAAAAAGGCCTTCTGGTTTGCTTACATTTTCTCAGATGATAAATTAAACTTCTACAGTCATTTTTGGTTCAAAAATAAACAGCTTCATGATTTTCTATTTTATCCAATGCATAAAATATTAAAAAAATAAATAAGAAGAAAATAAGTCTTCTACAATCTCCACAACCATAGACAATTGCATTTTAACTATTTCCTTCCTGTCTTGATACCCTTGGAATTTTCATTTTGTAAAAAAAAAAAAAAAAAAAAAAAAAAAATTCTGTTATAAACTACACACAATTTGGCATGCTACACTGTTGTTCTATGGGATGTTATTATTTCAAAATGGTAATAAAGTGTGTTCTCATTGCAAATTCCAAAAGCTACACAATAGAAATGTGTGACCATCCATCCTGAGTATTTTAGATAAATCATGTTTCAGTAAACAAGGAAATTTGCCACATGAAAGGTGCTAAGCTCAACAGTATGTGACAATAATAATCACCCCATCCTCTTTATTGTCTTCTTTCTCCTTTTACTGGTTCAGAGTTTTGTTGGTTACTTGGAGCAAAAGAAAACTGTGTTTTAATGAAAACATTTACCAAATAAACAGCTTAGTTTCTTTTTCTATTTGCCAAGTGCTTTCAAACCATTCGTCACTTAGAGGATATAATAAAAAATAAGAATGATTACAAGATAAGAAAAATTTAGGTGTTTTGCAGGCATGCAAAACCAGAAGGAAGAATTTGCAGGTTTAACTCGCCATGCTGTATTCTTCCATTTGTTTGTAGCAACTGTGGATATGCTGTGCCACCACTGGCAACGGACACTGGGCTATGATTCAAAGATATCATTCTGTCTTATATGCTGAGCAGTTGTTGGGGGTGGGGGAAGAGAAAAAGAGGGAGAAGACAAGACAGAGAGATGTGTGTGGATATAGATGTGTATGTAATATGTGTGTGCATATGCATGTGTGCATCGGTGTATGACATTTTTGTGTGTGAACATGGATGTATGTGAACATGAATGTCTCTGAACATGTGTGTCCATACACACATTGTAGGGAATGAAAGTCCCAGAACTGCAAAATTAAATGGTGAGGAAAACATGCAAAGAGGCATTCGAGCAGCATAGAATAATTTAGGGTGCTCTAGAGATACAAAAGACTTCCTTTCTTTGCCCAATTTCTCACTATGGAAATTCTCTTAAGGAACTATGTTTTCATTGATAACAGTAGAGTCTTGGAGATACTAAAGAACATATTATTGAAGAACCCACATAATTTCCTTGTCTGAGTAGAGGTATGTCTGACATGTGCCCAGAATTTATTTATTGTCTTTTACTGGTAAATTAAAATTGACAGAGATGACCTGATGCTGATAATAGGATGAAGGTAGTATTTCTTGAAATAAATGTGATATTCTATCTTACAATCTGAATTTTTAATTCAATTGAGCAATTATATTGCTTAATTGATCGTCTTATTTAGATAGATTAGAGGATATATTTGAAATCATCCTCCTCCTTTTCTCTCTGTCTCTCTCTGTCTCTCTCTCTCTCTCTCTGGGTGTATTTGTGTGTGTGTGTGTGTGTGTGTGTGTGTGTGTGTGTGTGTGTGTGTGTGTTGAGAGAGGGGATGATGGATAAGAAAGTTTTATGCCTAAGGAGAAGTAGAAATGATCACAGATGTAGGAAATATTTAAAATAACACATACATACAGGCATCTTTAAAGCCCTGATTACAAGTGTCAAATGTTTTTAACGTGCTTCAACTGTAAAATAATCCTGGCTCCATTACTTGGAGAGTCAAATTTTGACATTATTTGCATGTTAAATATCTAAATGTAGTATTAATTGTACTTTCTCATTGGAGTTCATTTTCAAAGCAAATTGCATAAGACATATTTAGAAATATGGTAGTCTATATCCATGCATGCTTGCAAATGAAACAGGATTGATTTAAAGAAATCTGAAAATGTACATGCTCTGAGATACATTCAATTTAGGTTACCTCACTGGTTAATTTTAATATGAATAAAACAATATATTCTCTGTTTGAAAAGAATACAATGTTTGTGTTTATTTAAAATTTGAATAAACTTGATATTAAGTTTGTTTCAGACATGTGAAGAGGGAAATAAAAATGGCAAGCAAAACCTCAAAGAACCTACGTTGTATTATCAGTTTTATGAGAACCTTTATTTTATAAGGTACTAATAATATTCATTCTTCAGTCAATGAAAACATGACATTTCTATTTTTTTTTACTACCTAATCATTGAATTGAAGAATGAACACTACTAGATTTGAAGAAGAGTGGAAACTTAAGATATTCTTTTGTAGGTTCCTTGAGGTGCAAATAGAGACTATTGTTTCCCAATTTGTTTTGTACCAGAAAGTAAAATTTATTTTATGGATAATTTAATTATTCTCTATATGTCATGGGATTAGAAAAATTTAAGAAAGATTTCTACTATCAGTCCTCCCCAGTATTCATATAACCAATCACCACTTCCTCTCCTCTATGTTCATATAATCAATCACTATCCATATTCATGTAACCAAGCATTATTATCCTTCTCCCATATTGATATAAACCAATCACAATTTCCCATTCCCACATTCATATAACCAATGAGACTCAATCTCTGCGATGCTAGTGTTTTCATGTGTATGTTTCACTGACTTAAATCTTTACTTTTTAAAGACAATTTATATGGTAATTAAATATTCCAAAATCAATCTATTAAAAATGCTCAATTCTTTTAAACTAATTCACTAATTACTCATTTTTATTTAGCCAGTTTTTCTGAAATGCCAAAAACAATTTCACTGACAGATTCCATTCACTCACTATATGCCTATTTACTGATTTGGGGTATAATATATTTATATATGTATAATGTATATATACATACATGTATGTTATATTGTAAGTGAATTATATTTAAAATAGTGTTGTCACTCTAAAAAATAAATCAAATTTTTACATCTTTTACTTTTTACATTTTTATGTCAGTATTCTTATCTGTAGGCATTATTAAGTCTGTCTGAGTGACCAACCTTCTTTTCAAATGAGCTTCATGATACCATCTGCTTTGCAAATCTTCGATGAGGTCAAGTTATCAACCATAGAAAGTTGTTACCATATTTACACCAATATTGGTGAAAAACTCGATGATCTAGATTATTTGAGGTGACAATAAGGAAAGGGGGAAAAGATAGATAATAAGAAGCTGGGTATTGTAATTTGACCAGTCTTCATGAGTGATTCAAGATCAGACTCATGGTTTCTACACACATTTTGAGAAGACAGAACATCAATGATATTCTGTATGTGTAAAGCTATAACATAGCTTATTTGAAGGGCAATACACACTTGCATGTATGCATATGTTAAGGGTATATACCTATTGTTTCATAGCAATGCTTTGTATCCTTTCATTATATTTGGATCTTGAAAGAAAAAAAACAAACAAATAATGTGTAACACACTTAGAAAACATATCAGTAGAACATTCTTTGTCTTAGACCCTTGCCAGTCACAAATTTTCTTACTAAATGGAAAGGGTTTACACTTGTTCCAGCTCACTGAGTTTCACCTACACAGCAATTTCTATGTTTGTTTCTACTCATTAATCACACAAGAATGTCACTTTTATTACCTTAGTGCTACAGTTTTAGACATTTCCAAATGGCAAACCTGGTTTGGGTAACCCAATTTATGTATTAGACTTGATTTTGAGTACATCCTCCTTATTTCTAAAATCAAAACAATCTTCAACATAAAAGAATTTCAATCTTTAACTGTAATCTGCAGCTAAAAATTTCTCCAATTTATGAAAATAATTCCACAAGAACTTTTCTAGTAGGTTTTTTGTTTTTTTTTTTTTTTTGTTTTTTTTAATCAATGCCCACTTATTGGCTTAAGATGATTGCTCAAAAGGAATGTTTGATTTCTTGCATATGAATTGTAAGTATTTAAAAAAAATTATTTTCATACATGCACTTCTTGAAGATTTTGTTATAAATTTTCAAACATAATGAGTATAAGACTGTTTGAATATGTTCCGTTTTTATTTTTTATTTTTTACACATCAGCCATGGGTTCCCCTGTCCTCCCCCCTCCCGCCCCCCCCCCCATCTTTCCCCGTCCCATCCCCTCCATTCCCATCTACTCCAGGGCCAAGACTCCCCTGGAGATTCATTTAAACCTGGTGGGTTCAGAACAGGCAGGTTTAATAAATAATCTCCATCTCTTATCAAGCTCATATGAAATACTATAATGAAGTTCACTATTTTGTACAATGAATATATGATAGTAAATATGATGGTGCTAAGAAGATGGTTTCATGAGTAAAATCACTTGCTGCACTGGTGTGAGGCTGTGCATTAAATCCCCAGCACTAGTATAAAAAGAACCCACAGGTTCAGAGAGAGAGATCTTATCTCAAGGGACTAAGAAAGGAAGTGGCAGAGAAATCCATCTGCCAGCCTTTTCTGAGTTCCTTCTGCATACAGAGGCACATAACTGCACACACTGGTACATACACTACACACAAGTGTCAGATACACACATTGTGGTATGACTAACAAATTGTTAAGCAAAAATAATTCCAAGATGTAATTCTTTATGTATTCATACTTATAATTCTAGAAAACAAGATGTTGAAACATTGTATTTTATTGTGAGAATAATTTACTCTTACTGTTTAGAATATGAAAGAATATATTTCAACACTTTGTGAAAGAGAAATAAACTAAAGTTAAAAATATTCATTTTGACAATATGTAACATCAACATAAATTCCTGTTTGCCAAAATATAGTTATATATCATACATTTTATTGATAGATAATATTTATACAAAATGATATATGAAGGGCCAGTGAGATGGCTCAGTAAAGTTGCTTACTCTCTGACCTGATGGCCTGAGGTCAACTTATGGTACCACAGAGAAGAAGAAGAGGAAGACTAACTCCTCTAAGGTTTCCTCTGACCTCCACACATGGACTATTGCATGCTTTCATGTGCATACCCATGTGCGCATGCACACACACACACACACACACACACACACACACACACACACACACAAACACACACACACACAATAATAATGTAAAAAAGAGACCAAAATAATATATGAAACCAGCATTCTATTTACTGATGTACTTAACAGTAACGTGGTCATCTGACCAGACAGTTGATGGTAAGTGGTCGTGAATACTGTGACCACACAGCAGTCAAAACCTTTTTATCTCTACCTGGAGTCATTTTTGATGTACAGTTGTGGCTATCTGGGAAGGTCCATGCATGGAATGACTTAATATCTCTTTTAATTCTCTCTTGCTTTCTTAATATCTTAAATAAAAGAGTATTCAACTTTCATTTAGGAATAACCTTCATAAAATTGCTGGGAGAATTCACACCAGATTAGGTGTCATTTAATCTCCTTAGTAGCTGACCACGTAAAGTATCTCAGATACTTCTACTAGACCTAGGGCTCCCAGTCAGGGTTTGCCTTGCTTCTGCTTGTCTCCAAACATTTCCAATCATGGTTATAAAATTCAATGGATCAATACATTTTTCTTTCAGAGCAAGAATGAATTACTCAATAATTCAGGAATCAATCCTATGTTCTCTATGTAAGAAAACCAAGACCTAAGAGAATGGAGTGCTTTGCTCAAGACTTAGCTCTGGAATTCATCACCATAGTAAAGGGAATAATTCAGACCAGCACATCTCAGGATATTCCAGCTTTACCCCTAATAGCTCACAAAAAAATAAAAGATCTTCTTTTAGGTTTACTTGTGTTTAACTAATTCAATTCTGATTGTTATCTGAAGAAGTCTGAAACTTATATGGCTTTTAATTCATTTTTTCAGTGACTCAAAGATACATGTTCCTCTATCAAAGAATTTTTTTTTAAAAAGTCAGTATTAAAATTAGGCCCAAAGTTGGTAGTAACAAACTAGAACTGATGTGAACGTTTTGCAACAGTCAATGTCTGTGGTAGAATGATGATGGTAATGGCAGTCACAGTCAGCTTGCATCAAGACACTTACATACAACAGCAATGTTGTTGAGGGACTACAGGGTGGCCACAGAGGTGGAAGGCTGCCCCTGGGGTGGCCTGAGAGTTTAGGTCCTTAAAGAAAGCACTGAGTATCTCCGGGTGCTCACTGCATTTTCTCTTATTTGGAATTCTGTTTGCATTGCTCACATTAACATAGATTTTCCTTAATGAATGTTTCCAGCTAAAAGGTGGGGAGTGATAACCCACGTGAATCTTTTTCATATTAGTTCATTAAATTAACACAGTTCTGACTTGTAATGAGGCCTTTGCCTTTTGATATTTGACTCAGGTTTGCAGAAGTATCTATGGCAATAAGTATGTGCCCTGCAAACATGATCTTTTAATCATAGAAAATCATTTTTGTTAGCAAGCTCTTGTAATAAATTGCAAGTTTTCTGTCTGGGGATATAAAATTATTGTAAATATTGCCTATGCCATAATTTTGATTTGTTCATTTAGTTGAAATTGTTTTCTTGTCTTCAACCCCAGTGACTGACCCTACTTACAAAAATACCTTTTTGTTTTTGTTTCTTAGCCTATTTTCAAATTAAAAATTTAAGTTAGGTATTTTTCCTTAAAAAAAAAATTACAGTGGGAAGGGAGACTCTCCTTCAAAATCCTGTTATACAAACCAAAGGGACAACATGGCCACATTCATGAAGACTGTATTTACTAAATCATTCACAAATTAGACTCTTCAGAAACAACACGCTACACGAGTAGCAAGTACTCAATTCATGAATTGCCTGGAGGCTTTGGACTACATTACCCGGCAGATCCATCACAGAAACAATAGAACCAAGCCATTCTGCAATGTTAGAGAAATCACACCTTCCCATCCACTTTTCATAAGGAATATCTGGATAGCCAAGGCTTGATGAAAATCTTTGTAACTTGCCATATGACAAGCTGGGAGCATTCCATGATCTTATTAGTGTCCAGTCATTCACAGTTTGTTTTTTTTCTGTATCAAAACATGCACACAGATAATAGGAATAAATTGTTTATTCCCCATGTTACCAGGCAATTATAAATATTTCAGCAAAAGGGTTATACTGTGCCAAGGTTAGAATCTAATAGAATAATTCAAGATGCAAATGCCATTGTCTAGTAAGCTAATGTTGATGTTTCCAAACAGTCTTCATTCAGTGGGGCTTCAAGAGAAAAGATTTTCAGCAGAATAATGTATGCCATGGCTTTGAAATGCTGCTAGTCTATCACTTATTATTTCTGTAGAGTAGTCTTTATATTGTTTTCCTTGGACAGTATTCCCAGGAAATTATGCTGTGCCTTGCACATAAGCATTATCAATTGAAGACTATAATCCTATACTAGAGCAGTTTAATATAAAAATTACAACAATTAAAGCTATGTGTTTATCTCACCACATTTATTATATTTAATGGTTCTTGAAAAACTCACTCAGTTAGGTAATTGTGGGCAACTCTTTTAATTATCCTTTTTCATTAAACAAAACGAAGTGGTAACAGGTGATAGATAAATCAATGGAGATGAATTTAATAATTTTGTAGCTTCTCAGTAAAGAAGATGTTTCAGAATCATGGAACTAAAAGGATTTTGAGGAGTTTTTGAAGCCAACCTTTTACAGATCAAAGAACATGTATCCATGAGATAAAGTAGCGCCTGAGTGTCAGCCAGTCTTTGGGAGCAGAACCAAGGCAGCATCAAAGCCACAGAGCATTGACTGGCAAAGTGTTCTTTGCAGTGTTTTTTGCTACTTCTTAGTCTTCTCAGGGCCTTTTTCCTTTGGTAGTAAGTGAGAGGGGTGCAGAGTCTCAGTCTATCTGCTCTATCTCCGTTTACATGAGGTAGCATCTCTGCTAGTCTTTTGTTTCCATGGACATGTTTAACCATGATACAGTCTCCTCTTGTCGTTTCCATTCTCTTAGCCTTGGAAGATTTGGTTGTTTTGTTGTGCTTTCTATTTTTAAGAAAAGGAGAAAAGCCAGTCTCACAAGTTGTCTTTGGGAAAAGATAGAAAGAAGAAAGACTTTTTGCAACAGGACATCTTCAGTTTCTCTGACATGGAATATATACAGACCATTCTTCTCAGCAGGCACAAACATACTTGCACACAGAAAACCAAGGTGCAGTGCTCCCCACAGGGCCTATGCTGCTTTCTAACCACAAGTCAGCTCTCTTCCATTAACATGAGAGTGCTGCCAACCTCATTTATTTTGATTGGTTAAGATGCTCTCTAATGGCCTCCATCTGCAACAAAAAATAAGTATCTTTGATGTGTTGTGAGAGCTTATCTGTATATGAGTACAAAGATGAGTGTTTATGTGACCATTTCTGCCCAGCCCAAAGTAGAATATTAGTAATATAACCCTTATTCTTAAGGAATATCAGTCACGTAACGTCTCCAGGGAAACTCCTGTGTGATAGTGTCTTCTGGTTGTGGCAGCATTGTTTCACCCATGAGCTCCCAACAATGTTGCTTCCTGGATGAGATCTGAAAACACACCAGTCAACTTGCCAGCACAGATAGGAGAAATCTTTCAAGGATACTCCATTACCATTACATAAAGAGTTATAGAGAGACAATGTATATGAATAGAGGGAGAGCAGGGTTTCTTTCTCTCTCTCTCTCTTTTTTTTTTCAGGGACCAAGTCCCAGTCCTAATAAGTCAGCTGCAAACACACTCAAATAAGAGCAATACTAATTAGATTCAGTAGATTTTGAGTGTGTGATTGTGTGTGTGTGTGTTTGTATGTAACAAAAAAATAGAGGATATCAGGAATTTGAGATAGAGTAATCAGAGGGCATGAAGGGAGTTATGGGGAAGAAGAGGTTGATGGAAATGATACAAATTACATAAACTCATGTATGAAATACTCAAATATTTTTTTTTAAATTATCAGCAGCAAAAACAAATGAAACAAAAACACAGTGCTGAAGCTGGGATGTAGCTCAGTAGAATGCTTGCCCAGTGGTAGGAGGTCATACTGTAGAACTATAGGGGGAAAAGAAAAGAAACAGAGCCAACCTACACCCACTTGGAAAAATAGTCAGACATAAAATGAAATGCAGATCTTCCTAAATTGTAGAGAGAAGTATGGACAAAGAGAAGGAATGTGTCAGTGTGAAGTGTGCTTGCAGTGTGATGCTAGTTCTAGCACACCTGTTCATTGTATTGGCACGTGGAAGGGATGTCGAGAACATCAAACACGAGTATGTTCTAAATTTAGAAAAGCTCAGATAGTTTCCGAGATCTGGGCACTTTTCCTTTGTTTCTGAAATATGTTGAGACATGAAGGAGGCAAACAGCTCATGAGTCTACCATAATCAGAATGTAGAAAGCTTCAAATGAAGGACCAGTTGACCACTTGGAGACCCCAGGCTAGAATACTGTGCTTTGCCACATATTCCTTAAGGGGATGACACCTTCAAATTTAAGTTATCTTGCATTATCTATGTTAATATTTTGTATTTTATAGCCTGTCTGATGCATAATACTCTTTCTAGGTACACTGCAATACATAGATTTTTATATAAAGCATTTTATAATAAACAAAATTATTAATTGGCACAGTAATTTGCAAGAGTTAAAACTGTATAGATTTTCAGTTTGTTTTTTGTTTTAAGGGTTTTTTTAGACCAAAAGCACAAACAATAAAATACAATCTACTCAGAGCATTCAGAACTGAGCATGGACCCTCTGTATTTAATATTTCCCTTTGGGGTAACAGAGATGTTTTAGTAGGATTATTTCTTCATTTCTGAAGGCAGGGTAGGGTTGGGACACCCAGTCCTTAATGTGTAATAAAATGAAATGGCAATTTTCCAAGAGCTGTGAGACAGCAGCTAATTAGCACATTAATTTATATAAATAAATTTCTCTTTGCTGTTCCCCAGTGTTCTGCCTGAGAAATGCAACAAGATAACTGAACACAACAAATCACAGTGAAATTTACAGGCTTGAGAAAAAAACAAAACAGAAATAATTCCTTGACCTTGTTCTAAACTTCCTGCTTCTCCTTCATCAGCACCAGTATATCACAGAGCCCTACATATGAATCCATCATCCACAAGTCTTCAAGTCCAATGACTAGTTGACAGGAAAGGGGATGCCCACTTCCATATTCCAGGCCCAAATTTGTGGATAACACACCTACAATCATAATTCAAAGGAAAGTTTCAGAGCTAAAATTTGCTTTTGAGTTTTTGTTACATACATTTTATTGACAAAAACAAACATTTAAAAAAATTTTCAAAATAGTTTTCCCTGCCTGAAAATATTTGGTTCCATTATTTTTATTTTAGTATTAGCTAATTTTTGTGGTTGGCCTAGTTTTTAAAAATAAAAATATCTCTTAAGGCCAAGGCAGTATCTAAATTGAAGTTGCTAGTTGCATAGAAAGGCGAAGTTCTTCCCAGGTATGGTATAATAATCCCAACCCTAGGTGATGAGGGAGGATTGCTGTGGGATTAAGACTGTTCTGGGCTACATAGTAAGTTCAGTTCAGCTTATTGAGCTACATAATGACATAAAGAGACACTATCACAAAATAAATAAGTAAACAAACTAATAAATAAATAACTCAAAACAAAAACATAAAGACAAAGTCTTAAGTTCTAGAAAATACTTTGCTCAATTTATATTATATTGTAATTGTTAATATGATGTAAAACAAATTTTATATATTAAATACTTTTTAATATGTCAGTACTCTCTTATTTCTACACTGATGCACATATAAATACATATTTCTGGTTTATAACTCCCTTGACAGTGTGCAGCCAACAAAGCCCTAGGTGATAGTTATAAACCATTACTTGGTGGTAAAATCAACTTTATAAATAATACATTAGAGCAGAAGAAAAGAAAATAGACTGTACATCATAAGCCTGAGCACTGTTCTATAATATATTTTTAACCACGCATGTGAATCTGATTTTTTTATTAAGAAATTTTTTTCACTCATTTTACACAGCAATCAAAGATCCCCCTTTCCCCCCCCCCTGCCCCCTGCAGCCTCCCCCTCCCAAGCCATCCTCACTCTCCTCCACAAGAAGGCAAGGCCTGCCATGAGAAGGCACATCTAGAAGAGGCAAGGCCAAGCCCTTCCCCCGCCTCAAGACTGCAGGAGGTGTCCCATCATAGGTAGCGTGTTCCAAAAAGACCCCTCATGTACCAGGGATGGATTCTAATTCTACCACAGGGAGCCCCCCAAGCCCATCAAGCTACACAATTGTCTCGCCATGCAGAGGGCCTAGCCCAGTCCCATGCAGGCTCCACAGCCATTGATCCAACTTTCATGAGTTCACACTAGTTTGGTTTGGTTGTCTCTGCAGGTTTCCCCATCATGATCCTGAGGCACTTGCCCATAGAATCCTTCCTCTCTCTCTCTCTCTCTCTCTCTCTCTCTCTCTCTCTCTCTCTCTCTCTCTCTCTCTCTCCTACTGGACTCCTGGAGCTCTTCCTGGTGTTTGGCTGTTGATCTCTGCATCTGCCTCCATCAGACACTGGAGAAAAGTTCTATGATGACAGCTAGGGTATTCATGTATCTGATCACTGGGGTAAGCCAGTACAGTTCAGGTACCCTCTCCACTATTTCTAGTAGTCCAAGCTGGGGTCATCCTTGGTGATTCCTAGCAACTGCCCTAGCACTGGTTTTCAATCTATCCACATAATGTCTCCCTCTATTATGATCTCTCTCTCAGTACTTTCCCATTCCATTGCTGTTCCAGCTCTATTATCCCATTCCTTTATGTTCTCATCTCCCATCTCCTACCCTCCATTGCTTACCCCTTAGCCCTCCAGTTCACTCATAGAGTTCTCATCTATTTCCCCATCCCAGGGTGGACCATGCATCCCTCTTTGGGTCTTCCTTGTTAGCTAGCTTCTCTGGAGTTGTGGATTGTTGTCTGGTTATCCTGTGCTTTACTTCTAGTATCCACTTATGAATGAGTACATACCATGTTTGTCCTTCTAAGTCTGGGTTTCCTCACTCAAGATATTATCTAGTTCCATCCATTTGCCTGAAAATTTCATGATGTCTGGAGCAGGAATCTTAAAAGTACTTGTTAATGAAATCAAACCCGAGGCCAGTTATTGGGGTGAATGCTGGAAGATCAGAGAAGCAGAACAAGCCACAGCTATCTCACCTTACTAGTTCCTCAGGTGATCCTATTTCCTCAGGCTGGAAGCTTCTGAGTCCTTGTCCCAATGGTTCTCAGCTGAACTGTGCTGCTCCAAAGCCTGAATACTTCTCCAGTTAAATGCTTAACCAAATGCTTAACTAACTACATGCTTTACTCACTACATGCTTTTTTTAGTTCCTGGTCCTCAAGCCTTATATACCTTTCTCTTTCTGCCTCCACTCCCTGGGATTAAAGGTTGGGTTTCTGGGATTATATGCGTGGGTCACGATGTTTAGCTGTTTCTAAAGTGGCCTTGAACTCAGAGATCCGGCTAGCTCTGCCTCCCAAGTGCTGGGATTAAAGGTGTGTACCGCCACTGCCCAACTTTTATGGCTTACTCTGACCCATTTTCTATCCACCATTTTTGGCTTTGTTCTAGTGGCTGTCTGTTCTCTGACCCCAGATATGTTTATTTTAGGGAACACACAATATTTCAGGGAACACAATACCCACCACAGATGTCATTATTTTTCTCTGTTGAGTAATACTCCATTGTATATATGTACCACATTTTCTTAATCCATTCTTCAGTTGAGGGGCATCTAAGTTATTTACAGGTTCTGGCTATTATGGATAATGCTGCTATGAACATAGTTGAGCATATGCCCTTGTGGTATTATTGAGCATTTCTTGGGTATATGCCCAAGAGTTGTATAGATGGGTATCGAGGAAGATTGATTACCAATTTTCTGAGAAACTGAGCATGTGAGTCTGATTGTGTGCATTGTGATGTAACAACTGTTTAGAAACAAATGGTGCTGGTGTAACTGGATGTCAAAATGTAGAAGAATGCAAATAGAATCATATCTGTGTCACCATGCACAAAACTTAAGTCCAAGTGGATCAAAGACCTCAACATAAATCCAGTTACTCTGAACCTGATAGAAATCATACCTGTGAAAGTTTGTAAAATCTTCCATAAAGGGTAATATAAAAACTATAGGGAAAACCTATTTATTAAATAAATCTCTTAATTCAATAAAAATGTATTATGGGAGTAAAAGAACTAAGACACAGTTAATAAATCTGTAGAACATGTTACTCTGGACAACATGAGAAGTTGAACAAATTGTGCAGATGTGATATAATATCTTGTTGGATATATTGCCATGAAGACTATAAAGGAGGGATAGAAGACTAGAGGCCAAGGATATAATGAAGACTAATTGTACAGCTGTGAATAGAGGCTGAGGACTAGATCTATGCTCAGGAACCTCAGCCCTGGACAGAAGAGCATTATAGCCAAAAAAAAGGTAAGAACAATACTGAAGAAATTCAACAGCCATTCTGTGTGGACTAGGAAACAGAGCTGGGTGTGGAATGATAATATGATGGAGAAAAAAAGAAGTAGGAACAAATCACAAGGAACTTTGTTAGGCAAACAGAGGGGTCCAGGGCATTGAGGTATAATGGTAAAGCTAAACAGAATTGTCATGCTCTTTCCACTACTGCATTCTCTGACTGTTGGATGGAGAGAAGTTAACATTTAAGCCAAGTTGGTAGGTGAAGGTGAACTAGTGGTTTGGAAGACTGTGATATCTATGTAAAACAAGATGATAATATCTTTCTGAAGCCTGGCAATGATGGAAATTTATATGAGAGAGTCAGAACAGATTTAGGTCAACTGTATTTACTGATGGAATATGAATAAATGGCAAATGTAAAGGAAAGAGACATATCAAAGATGATTTTAATTATATGCTAATAATTTTGTAAATGGTAGTAAAGACTTTACTGATATGTGAGAAATTTTAAAAAGTAGAAGAATGAGGCAGACACATGATGCTAATGAATAGTTTGAAAGCAGATTACACATTAAGATTCTTTTTATTTAAGTTGTTTAATGATGACACTTAGCTCCTTTGACAAACTCTTAGCTTCCCAGATCTAAACTCTTCCTGAGTCCCTGACCTCCTACAACCTGAAAGCATACATTAGGTCCTGATTTCTGCCATCATGAAATCCCTGACCTTTTATCCTTTGACCTGTGAAAAGTGTCTGTTTCTGTATATCAGCAGAAGAGTCTGAATCAGTTGTGCAAAGACCATCAATCACATATTCAATGAACAGCCAATTTCAATCTTTGAGGAATATAAGGATATCAGTCAAAAGGCTGTTATGGCAATAAACTTTGAGAAAGCCCAATGGTATGTGGCAAATTAAGTAATTAAAAATTATAAAATGTAATAGTCTATAATATTAAATATCATTTTTAGAATATTTAATAATATATAAAATATGCATATCATACATAAACAGAATTTTATCAAATTTATACCTGTGCTAAAATATAAACAATGTACATTTATTAGAGAGATGTGTGAAAGATCTGTGGAAAAATTAAATTTGTGTGTTTATCTATGAAAATTTATTGTAATTTATATTTCTCTCTATGATTTATACATTTTAAAATATTTTCAATGAGTTGATAAGTACACTGGCTCTGTCATTTTATGGCCAAAAGATATTATTTCATATAAATTTTCTCCAAGTTCTGGTTTATATGAAATCTTTCCTCCCAATCTTCCATGATGTTTCCTGAGCCTTGTGATGGGGAAAAATGTATTATAGATCTCTCATTTTGGGTTTATAATTCCATAGTCATTTATACAATGCACTTGGTGAAGTTGTGAGTCCCTGTATTCATCATTATCTGCTTCAGAAATTTTTTTTTCTCATGAGAGATGAGAATTGTATTACTCTATTGGTACAAGGATAAATATGTAGAAGTTTTACACTGTGTCCATTTAGCAAAACAAAGTAATGAGGATTATGATACCCCCCCCCCAAGCATGGGTTCTTGGCCAGGCTTATAGTACTAGGCATTGATTCCCTCTTGTACAGTAGGCCTTGAATCTATTGAATAACCCCACAGCATTCACACCACTCTTGTATCAACCAGTTTATCTGGCCAATCCTGTCATTTTTGTGGCTCACAGAGTTCACAGCTGGATGATACTATTGATGGCTTTTCTCCCCAGTAGTCTGCCAAGCATCTTCCTATACTATGAAAGCTAGCCAGTATGGAAGAATTTACTAGGTCAGTACCAACTTGATTTTTCCATGGCCTATAGTCAATTTGTGTGGTGTCTGTGGTAACAGAGTATTAATGGTAACATCAAGGTCAAGCCAGTCAGCACTAGTGGTAGAAACAGAATCCACCCCGATGCATGAGGGGGCTTTTTGGAGCCCACTACCTATGATGGGACACCTCATGTAGCCTTAAGGCAGGGGGAAGGGCTTAGACTTGCCTCTACTGGATGTGCCTCCCCATGGGAAACCTTGCCTTCTTGTGGAGGGGAGTAGGGGTGGTTTGGGAGAGGGAGGCTGGGAGTGTGGGAGTATGAAAGAGGAGATCTTTGATTGGTGTATAAAAATGAATGAAAAATTTTTTTTCTTAATAAAAAAAAGATTCTCTCTTCCACTTAGAATATAGACGTTCAGAATCATAAAAGTCTTCATCCCAACACTGAGAATGAACCACGTGTTATGGATATTGTTTAAGCATCTACAGAATCTAGAACTCAAAGAACTTAAACA
This sequence comes from Onychomys torridus, assembly GCF_903995425.1. Taxonomy (NCBI): domain Eukaryota; kingdom Metazoa; phylum Chordata; class Mammalia; order Rodentia; family Cricetidae; genus Onychomys; species Onychomys torridus. The sequence continues at coordinate 41,755,952 of NC_050444.1, read as the reverse complement.
AGTATAATCCAGAATGAGGCAAAATTTTCTAGGTAAAATAAGGTCCATAGTCACTTTCATTTTTGGAGGAAAATATAAAGCAGACATGGGTAAAACAAGAATATCTAACTACATAGAAAATATGAGGGCCACCTTAATTAGGTATGGAGGCTGGAAATGCTGTGGCTAATAGCTCAATAAACAATTTACATGCACCTGAACATTTTTCAATGAGTTTTTTCCATCAAGCACAGGCAGAGAAAGTTGTTGTTGATGACAACATGATAAACACAGGTCAGGGCAAGTGATTGCATCCCACACACAATTGAAGCAGTAGCTGACTAGAATAGGATAAATGGTAGGGGAACATAGGTAAAAATTTCTTGAGGTACAGTCATGAAGGGCCAGTTAAATCTTAGATCAAGGGACCCACAGCTGAGAGAATCCTTTCATGGAAATTCCAGGCTTTGACCAAAGCTACCATACCATCACTCTAAAACTGGGCATGTAGCATCAGAGGAAGGAAAACCTCCTGAAACACAATAGTCCAGGGAGTGAGACAAGATTGAATTTGAAAGGATCAATCAGCGACTCAACCACCTGGTAGCCTGCTTTCAACATGATGAGCCTCTCCACTGTTCCCAAGCTGGTGATAAGCTGTCTAAGGACTAAGAGATACTCTATACACTAAGATGCCAGAGGTACTGTCCTGATTCTTACCTGAAATCATTTGACAAGTTTGGTGAAGTGCATTTACATAAAACAACAGCAGTTTGACTCATCTATACATGAGCACCTCAGCCCATCTCTAAGTGAAGTGATGGAATACAAACAAGTCAGCCTTCTGGGTTTCACTGCCATTGCTTTAAACTTTACTGTTCTTGAAAATGCATGTTTTACATGCAATAAAAAGTGATGACACATAGAGAGAAGCCAAGAAATGTAACTGGTCATCAATAGAAGCAGATGCAGAAGTAAAATAGGTACCAGAAGGTTCAAGTAGGAACTTTGCTTATGTTGAATACAATAATTGAAACTGCAAAGGTAGATGTGAGGAGCTAAAAAGGTAGTTATCATCAATCAGGAAAATTTTCAAAGGAGATGAATAGAAAAATAGGAAGTCATAATATAATAGACACAAAGATACACGTGGTGAGTTAAAAGCACACTGAACACAGTCAACTTGTAGAGGACTCCACAGAAATTTTACATTCAGGACCAACAAGTGCATCCACAATGGGCAAAACTATAGCAAACACTATGACAAGCAAAGATATGGAGCCAAAGGAAGCAAGAAAGAGGAATAGAAGAAACATTTGACAATATAACAACCAAGAATTCATTAATGCTGATGAAATGTATTTAATATAGCCTACAATAAACACATCTACCTGTGAACCCCAAATAGGTTGATCACTAAAGAATACTGCACCTAGGCATGTTTTAAATAAAAAATACAGTTACACCATTTATTCTCTTCTCTATATATTTGTGTGTGTGTGTGTGTGTGTGTGTGTGTGTGTGTGTGTGTGTGCAGATATAAATGTACAACAATGAGCATGCAGAATCCACTCTGTGTTGCTTGTATGTGTATGTTTTTAGGTCTGACCCCGTGGTATCAGATAAGTATTTAGGGGGCTCTTTCTTCGAGCAGATGAATTTAATTAACGGGTATAGAAATAAAAAAAAATCATTTCCTTACAAAAAATGTGAAGGTGGAATAATTTTGACTCATTCCATACCCTATCCATGACAAGACTTAAAAGTTTTTCCATGTTTCTACTTTGCTCTGTTAACCATTCTGTTCCCTGTAGCCAAAGATGCTTACAGAGGGGCCAGAAGGAATACCATTTTGCACATAACAAAGATGAGACTTTAGTGTCATTTTTAAATATCTCTTTTAATGAAAAAAAAAACTTTTCCCAAACCCAGAAGCCATACACTCTCTGATAGAATTGTCCCCTACCCAGCTGAAATCCACCTCCAGAGAAGAACTTGTACTTAGCATAGACTGGTTAATAGTCTCCTTTGAAGTAGCCTTAACTTCCTTGCCAAAAACGTTCTTTTGACCCAAAAAGAGTGTTTGTTGTCTCTGAACCAAACAGTGTTGTGCTCACAAAGGACTAGAAACATACAGCTACAGACAGAAAGTTCATAATGACACAGAAGGAATGAACAGACTCTGAAGCCTTAAAAGTTTTGGAGTGACGACTGTACTGGACACCCAAGTCACTGCTATCACTCTTTGATTGTTTTATATTCTTTTATTTCATTCTAAACCCATGCTGGATGGCGGGGGTACTAGAAAGCATGGCATCCTGCTAATAAGTTGGCTTTGTGGTACTGACATAAAACATGGCAGGTCAGAGCTCTCTGGATCTCTCTTGTTCTTAGTATTTCCCAATGTATGAATCATTCTTTCTCAAACGCCACTAAATTTTATTTACCCAAACATTTTTCCTATTAAACAGGTTAAGATATCTGACTCTATTCCATGGTCACTGGCATTATTAAAAGATTTTAAACAATAAATAATACTCTGTGCAATTTTTCAAAGTTCTCATAGCAACAATGGGGGGGCGGCAATAAAGAAAAGAGCATGTGCCAGCATTTAACGACAGGTAAGTGACCTAGAAAACTTGAAACAGGCCAGCTGACAAATCAAGAAGGCCTAGCCTCAGGCCACCAGGAAAGGATAGAATGAGGGAGCAGTGGTAAAACCCAAGTTGGGAAAACAGAGGTCACAGAAGCTTATTCAGTTTGAGCACTATATAGTTTCAATCGCATTAAGAAGTTCAAAAAACTGTTGAATGACTTTCAAGTACAAACAGAAACAGTGCTAAATATAATTCACCATAATCACTCCTCTCCAAATTATGCTTGAAGTATCTAAATAAATAAATAAATAAACGTGACAATTGCTGTCTGTAACCCCTAGGTAATAGGAAATTGCTTTAAAACACTTCGACTGTCTAAGCAAAATAAATATTTTATTCTAGCGTTACAAAACAGCTCTACATTCTGCATTAATTTAATTTTTATTCTTAACTGTATGGTAAAGCTCTTACTGTTGCTAGTGAGTAGTTACAAGTCAAAATTAGAAAAAGTATAAAGACACGATATATTAAAATAACTATTCTAATCTCTATTAGTGAAATTTAAGGATCTATAATTTGTTTCTCTTGAAACAAAACTGTATTAATATATGTTTATGGTTTATGATGTGATTTCAATTGATAATACATGTAAATATCTTATGAGTTCACAGATCAATTACAATTGAATTTACATTTCCTCCCAAAGTTATTTCTTCATTGACAATACTATGAATCCCTTTCATGCTCTTCCAATTCCATTAAAGCCTATGTATCCTTGCTCTATAGAAGCAAAATAAGTACAGACTTTATCCCCATTGCACAGAAGACTTCTTTGGTTGAAGAAAGTAGGAAATTACGTAATACCATTTAAACTAATTTTTACTTAAACTTCGCTATATATTGTCTTGGCTTTTGGTTATTTAAAAATGCAGATCCTGGGGTTGGGGATTTAGCTCAGTGGTAGAGTGCTTGCCTAGCAAGCTCAAGGCCCTGGGTTCGATCCTCAGCTCCAAAAAGAAATGCAGATCCCTCTATTCTTTGTATATTTATATTATTCAAACAAAAAAATATTTGTAGCTATAATCTGAAGTATTGTTTTGGGGGGGGGGTTATCTGTAGGCTCTATCAAAGATCAAGGAACCCTCATAACACAATTCTCATAATACTGGCATAGCCCACATTACTTTATTGGAGGATTATAATACAGTGACAACAAGGCTTTAGTAGTAGAAATATTATAATAATAGAGAAAGTGGAGATCAGTTCAAAGAAATATAAATCAATTCAGGCCCCTAGGCTCATCTCCAAGACTGGCTGAAATGCTCTCAAGAGGAGAGACCATTTGACAGTTTTCAACAATCAAATGCAGATCCATCTAGATCACCTTAAGGAAAAGAATGTTTTGCAAATGAAAGATCACATCTTGTTCTATAGCCATGAAGCCATAACCATTTTTAGACTCTACATGTTTTTAATAATAAGTAAACTATAAGATCTTTGTATCTACATTGATCAAGACCCCACAACACCACTTTCTTTCCATAAATATTCTTGGATCCTTATTACGTGTTCTTGGGAGCAATAGAATTTTTCCCAGCCACACGATTTCCTCTTTGCATTGCTTTTGATAAACAGCAAAGCCAATGCTGACCATTGGACATGTAGTTATTAAACAAGTCTCCTATAGTGTCAGAATAAGGACCTCCAAGTTACTTCTCTCTGCCCATTGCATTATTTCAGTATTTCAACTAGGATAGCCACTTTGGTATTCAAATGCAAGAATATGAATACCAAAACAAATAATTTGTAGAAAATTTTATCTCTATTAATTTAAACAACTTTAAAATAACCGCATCAAAGTAAGGGGGCAGTATAATGAAGATTTTGTATGCACAGTTTACAAATGTTGAATTATTAATAGTACCTGAGAGAACCCCTTTAGGTACTTTAAGATTCTGGACTTCCATGATAATTTTTGTTGTTGTTGTTGTTTTAATTTTATTCTTAAGAGTTTTAATTTTACATATCAGCCATGGGTTCCCCTGTCCTCCCCACTCTTGCCCTTGCCCCAACCTTCCCCCTAGCCCCTCCCCTCCATTCCCATCTCCTTCAGTGCTAAGACTCCCCTGGGAATTCAGCACAACCTGGTACATTCAGTACAGGCAGGTCCAGTCCCCTCCTTCCAGGCTGAGCAAAGTGTTCCCGCATATGCCCCAGCTTCTAAACAGCCAGCTCATGCAGTAAGGACAGGTCTGGGTCCCACTGCCTGGGTGCCTCCCAAACAGTTCAAGCTATTCAATTGTCTCACTTATCCAGAGGGCCTGATCCAGTGGTGGCTCCACAGATTTTGGTTCATAATTCATGTGTTTCCATTAGTTTGGCTATTTGTCCCTGTGCTTTTTCCAATTCCATGCTAATTTGAGAGTAGCTGGGCCTGTCTGCCTGGTACACTGGCATGACTCAGGTTTATTGTCTGCACTGTGTTGAAATCTTGACACTTGAGGGATCATGCAAGCTAAAATCCATTCCATGTGTATCTTTATTTAGAGGGTGCCCAGAGGATTAACTTACACCATGCTTCTTTTTCTATGAAGACCACATCTTTGTTCATTCATACTGGACCCCAGGAGCCTGGCACAACATTTATCCAAAGTGTAAATTCCCCTTGGCCAGCATAGAGCTGCCCTTGAATCCTAGCTCTGGCCATGGTTGTGTTTATCTTTAGCATCTGGTTTCAGTTATCTTTTGTGCCATTTTGGACCATGATCTCTCTGTTTCATTCACTGATTTTCCCATTACAGAATGAGAAACAAGGCCATGAAGAGATGACACAATGTGGTGAGGCTTAGCCTCCTTCCTAGGCCTGTGGCACTTAATTATTACACTTTGTTTGCCAACTATTTCTTGGCATCTCATTTGATTTGGGGACTTGCCTAAGCATTTAATTGAACTTGGAGAACTCCTTTCAAATATTTATCCACTCTTTTCCTTCCCCTCCTGTCACATAGTGGTGGTACACCAGATTTTCAACCACATGCATGTTTTTTCACCCTGAAACACTTGCTATTTTTTTCCTAAGTACAGTCCCCCACAACCTGAATTCTAACAAGATTTTATTATTTAAAATTGAAGCTTGTTCTCTTTGTCTAAACTCTTTTCTGTCTCATAAAAGCAAAAGAATTTAATACTTTCTTGATTAATACATTTCTTGATTTGACTGTTTCTTGTGTTTCTGATAATTTTCTGATACAAAAATACACATTGATAAGAAAGTGACAATACACATATCCTACATATCACATGAAGCATATGAACTTCTGCTCTTCAGCCCTGACTACACTCTACCAACTCAGGGATTATACTCTCAGTTAGAAATAATGAACTTTTAAATAACATCAGCATTTAAAGGTTTTTACTACACTTACTGCCTTTCTCGGTTCACCACTACTCTGATCTTAGGTACTTCTACAGCTAAGCTTAGCTTCATGGCACATCATTACTTTGATTGGTACGCCCAAGTCCACATCCATTTTCCCTTCTGAACTTAAAAATACCAGTACTAGAAGACCCTGATCATACTTCCTTTTTGCTCTGGTTCTCTCTAGCCACTTTTCTGAATGTCCAAATATTTTATTACCATTCATCTTTATAATTCTTTATCTTTCACTTCTCCTATTGTCCACTTATCTTCCTAGGATATTATCAAAGTTCATAAGCCAGAGAATCAATATGTTTTATCATACTTTTATTGGGGACTACCCTAATTCCAAAATCCACAGTGGAATTTATTTAAAACACATTTAATTTAATTTTTGAAATGTAACACTATGGAAGACACTGCAAAGCAAATGGATATAAGTAATAGTTAACACAAAAGTAAATTTAATAATATGAGAAATATTCAAATTTCTGGGGGAAAATGATTTGGTCATAATATTGGAATAATTGTTCAGCCATTTAAGGAAAATAAAATCAGATATTTATAGAGTTACTTTCCCTTTAAAATAACATAACTGTAATAGAAAAAATAGGTATAACCCTTTTGCACAAATGAAACCCTTGAAATTACTAATACAAAGCAATGCTTAAAAGTTTATAGTCTGAGTCTTTAGTAAGCCTCTCTATGTTATAAAATTGGAATCCATAAAAGAAAACACAAAAAAGATTAATTACATAAAAATTCTATAAGCTATTTCAGAGAAAAATAAAATAATAAATGGCAAAATGTTATTTGAACATTATTTGCAAGTCAAAAACTTCAAAAAGTTTATATACTTACATACCTAAGAAAAAGAAATGACAATATACACCTATTATAAAAACATTGTACAAAAATTAAAACTAAAGATAGTCACACAACTTTAATCATACCACTTATTATCATCTAAGCAAGAGCCAGTACAGCACTGCCTCAGTGAGACCAGTTTCTGTGTGAATGCATGTGACTATCTCATGTTCCATCTTGTTGAATACATTTCATGTGACAAACATTACTCTGACCTGACAAGAATAACTTAAATATGCCGTTTCCCTACTTTATCCTCTCTTTCTGTCTTTCTGTCCTGTATGGCAGAGGACACACTGATACCCCAATCCTTATTTATATGTGCTTTCCAAATCCTTTGGGGATTGCACTGCTATTGGTCTCTACAATTAGACCTCTTTAATTGTTTCCACCATGTTTTCTAGATATTTATCCACCAGGAACATTTTCTGTATGTGTGGGCAAGATTCCTTGAGTAAAACAGTAAATATGCCAAGCCATAGGTACGTTATTCTCAGTCAAGTGTTTGTGTCCACTTCTGAATACTTGATACTAAACAGGCAAATATCATTTCAAACCAGCCAAATATTCCTTTCTCTGTTATGGCAAAGACAAAGACTAGCTTTATCCACCAGGAGAGGCTGGGTTGCACATCTTCCTCTACCTTACTTTTCCCTTTCACTCTAAAGAGAAATTGAGAGTGAGGTATCATGACAAGAAACCAACAAAGCGCATTCCATTGATTTATTCTGATGCCTTGCCAAGCCACAGTCTCCCCTAGTATGCATCCAAGGATGGCATATTTTGGATTACTACAGGTTCCTAAAATGGTCTGAGAAAGACCTAAAACTTTAAGTCAGGTGATATCTACCTTTACTGTTGAGACCAACTATTGAAATCTTCTTTGCCCTGGCCTTTTCTTCCCCAGTTTAACAGAAGCTCTTCCCAGCCCCATATTTCTTAGAAACAAGTTTTGATTCATATTGGAGATCTGGAAAGAATTAGCAGGGGCAAGGAAATATGTGTCTGCTATGCATTTTTTATGTGTGAGACAAAGAAAGGCTCCCCATTGTCTTTATCTGGATGATTCTTCTCATTATGGACCAAGGGGCCTCATGAAGAGTCAGAAACTTTATTAAAAGTAAGTCTTCAACAACAATCATTGCAAATCTAGTACAATCATCCTAAATCTTACAGATAGAACAATTACAAGCATCAAATTGTGAAATGGGAATGGGAGAATAGCTTAACATTGCCTAAGAGCTTGCTGTGTTTTCAGTTACTAGATGCTGACACAGATTTCCTAACATTCCAACTCTCATCCCAGAACCTCCCTGACTGAAAACCCATGCAGACAAGTAGCCAGTATGAAATACACCTCTCAAGGCTCTTAAACAATGATGTGGGAATTCTCTGACAGAAAACAGGAGCTGAGGTTGATCTCCCTAGTCCTGTGATGCTTCCTTTTCTTCAGTGAGACAGTTCAGTTGTGTTTGATTACCTTCTTCCAATAAGGATTGTGTTAGAGTTCTAAGCTAACAGTGATAACTGACAATATTGTAACTTGGGTAAACAGTGACTTAATCAGAGATAAATGTCAGAGTACCCTCGTGTCCTAGTTAGGGTTTCTGTTGCTGTGAAGAGATACCATGACCACAGCAACTTTTATTAAGGAAAAATATTTAATTGCGGTGACTTACAATCTCAGAGGTTTGGTCCATTATCATCATGGCAGGTAGCACGAAGGTGTGCCAGCAGACTTAAAGCTGGAGAATGAGCTGAGAGTTCTGCATCTTGATCCACAGGCAACAGGAAGTGAACTGTGTCACACTCTGGGTGTGACTTGAACATAAATGAGACTTCAAAGCCTGACTCCACAGCCACATACTTCCTCCAACAAGGTCACACCTCCAAATAGTGCCACTCTCTATAGGCCAAGCATTCAAACAAATGAGTCTAGGAGGGCCTTACCTATTCGAACCATTCACAGTTTGGACCTAGATTTGTAAAATGAAAGTCTAATGTGCTGTTTCATGCACTCTGTCATAACTAGTGCAGGTTTGCTAGTGTTACTGGGCAGAAATTTCTGACACAATAGACTTTATGTCATAAAATTTATAATATAAAAGAGAATTTTTACTTCTTAGAAGATGGCATCTATAATAAAAGTAATTAGTAGGAAAAATACTAAAAGATGTTTCAACATTGAATTCACTATTGGCTCAATTGTTTGATAAAATATTACTTGTTTTAAAATATGTAAGAATCCCCAAGGAATGAAGTCTCTTCAGATTATTCCAATGCATCTTAATAAGCAATTGACATGGAAGAATTGCTGATATTTGGATTAATAGACTTAAATCCTTCAAATGTAAACATCATGTGGGCATTGACATATTAAGTTTTAAAAATGTGTGAAAACTATAGCATGAACTTCTCAAACTTATTTTTTTTGAGAATTTCATACATGAGTCATGTATTACCTCATTTCCACCACTTTCTCTTTCCACTTCAACTTCTCCAGTCTTCCTCCAATCCCCTCTTAAATTCAAGACCTCTTCTTTATTACTGTTACATATGTTACATACATGTACATATTACATATATATGTACACACACACACATATATATATGTATATGTACATATATATGCATATATGTGAGTCCATTTAGTGTAGTTTGTATTTATATATGTTTAGGACTGACAATGTGCAACTAGATAATTTATCAGGAATAAAGAGAAATAGAATATGAAAAGCATTCATAGCAACTAATTGCTCTAATTATGTAAGCATGTATATACAATTATACATACAAATATATGTATGTATGTGTGCACTTGTGCATGTGTGTATTGTCTATGCATACACATACCTGCTATTGCTTAATGATTATATTAAGACCCTTTTATTTCTTTTTTTTTTCTATATTAAACATGGAATTGTCTGTAGTCCACACTAACAGTGTACAATGAAATATGTGTACATCTTTTAATGCACTTTTAACTTGGGTCATTTGATTTAAGAAATTGAGGGATAACATATGCTTGTTTAGCATGTTATGCAAATGTTTAGCATACAAAGACTTTTAACATGTAAGTAGTATAAAACATGACACAGTGACAGTTCTTACACAGAGCTATTACTTAGTGAGATGGTACCATTTTTACATAAAAACAATTCATATGCATATTGAAAAGTGAGGCATGCACAGCATCTGCAAGGTATTGGAATTATGTCCTGAATACTTTACCTCTGAAATGTGACAGTAGCTCTGTAAATCTCCACTGTTTATAAGATCACACACAGGGGATACACCAGCAAGGTGAGTTCGTTTACTCAAGATGTTTGAAGCAGAAATATATTACCATGGAAAGGATTTTCCCTTAGGTCATTTCAGACTCAGTCAGGCGAGCAGATAATGAAATTCACACCCAACATTTCCCACAACTTTCTGGTAGCCAGATTATTGCTTTCTTCAAAAGAAACCACATGCTGCCTGTGGTATAGCTGCCTTTGAAATACCATACTGTGCATGACACACGGTCCCTGTCCTGTACTGTCATATAAATCTTCTAAAAGGAAAACTCTTACTTTAGAGTTTATAAGTCATACAACACTGAGGGCTCTGTTTTTAAAGAAGACATGTATTCAATCTATAAGGGAAATGAATGCATCTCTACCAAGTATTAGTCTTTTCAATCACTTGCAAATGTCCAATGTCCCAGAGCTTATGGAATACAGTTCCCTAGAATCTTATTTGTCTATTTAAACAGGTGTGTACAGATGATGCAGATGTGCAGATGGATCTTTTTTAATCCCAGATTTTATTCCTTTACTTTAAGTAATGTTATTTTTTAAAATTATTTTCAATTTTGAAATGATAAGCATAGGATTGTTTTCAAAAAGAAATTCAACCTGCATACATTGAACTCTTAACAAATGAAAGGTAGCATGTAGTGTCTAAAAGAACTATGTAGCCTCTTTTAACTGAAAACAGATAGAATGACACTCTACTTATGAAACTTAGAATTAAGGGTTTTTTTAAATTAATCTAAAAATCATTCTGTGAGTTCCAGGCCCACAGTGCTGATATGGAAAATTTCCCACCAGAATTACTCTTCTCTTTAATGCTTGTAATGAATCGTCTGTTACCACAACAGTGGCTGGTTGGAAGCCCTACTTTAATATCTTAACTTTAAATAGACCACATACCTTTATAACCCCACGTTGTTATAATCTCATTTTAATTTGTATAATTGATAAGCTTTCCTGCCCTTCCCCAATCTCAAATTTAATTATGTCCATACCACTACCACACTACTGGAGAAAGCCCAGCTTTATTATGTAATGTAACAATAATAAAAATAATCACTGACTAACATTAAATCAACATCAGTCAGACTTAACCACAAACTATGACTACTGTCCTCCTCCATTAGAAACCTTTATTCTTCCAGGCAGCAGTGGCACATGCCTTTAATCTAAGCATTCAGGAGGCAGTGCCAGGATGATCACTGTGAGTTCAAGAGCAGCCTGGTCTACACAGTGAGATCCAGGGCAGGCACCAAAGCAACACAGAGAAATCTTGTCTGAAAGAAAGAAAGAAAGAAAGAAAGAAAGAAAGAAAGAAAGAAAGAAAGAAAGAAAGAAAGAAACCACCAATCCAGGAATACCATTCAATTTTATATTGAAACAAGACTAAAATAAAACTCTCAATGAACTAAAACAGGCTTAAAAATAAATCAGGGCATTCAAAGCCAACACCATCACTGTCTGTTCTTATTTTTCAAAAGTTGGAATTTATATTAATCTGCATTGTCAAAGTGTTCATATTGTATGCTATTTAGGTCATGTAAAAAAAAAAAAAGAAAAGAAAAGAAAAAAAAAAACCTGTTAAGCACTTGGAATGTAAGACTATGAAGAAGAAAACAACCTTAAAACCCTGAAGCATCAACAGGTGACCAGAAAGATCTGGGAAAGAAAGGTGTTAGAAGCAGGGGTTTAAGCAATTCCTTTTCTTGAAGGGTATATTTAGACCTAAGGCTGCCTGGAGGCATAGTCAGAGGAGGAGCTGGCCTGGAAAAGCTGGCCTGGAGGAAAACATCACACTTAACTCTATTAGCCAGAGCTCCACAGCAGCCACCTCTACTAACATATACTCTCTACAGCAGATGTGCACTGGCCACAAACTCTCCACCTTTGCAGAATCAAGCCAGAGTCAGTTACTGGGCTGTCAGGGTTAAGAAATTTCTAAGAGGGGCCTCCATAATGGCTGAAAGCAATTCATAATGCCAGCTCAATGTTAGTCACTGAAAAAGTGTACTGTGCTTTCCACATAGGACATTTGGGAGGCATTCTCGTTAGCCAAAAACAACTCTTTTGGTATAGACACAGGAGACCTATGCAATGTGAAACTTCTCCTTTGTGTGGCATATTAAATGTTTTTAAAGGAAATGAAAGGAAAAGCACAATAAAAATGACATAGCATAAGAACTAGACCAAAGAAGTCTAATTCTTATGCTATGTCATTTTTATTGTGCTTTTCCTTTCATTTCCTTTAAAAACATTTAGACTCCCCGCATCTCCAAAACTCTTCTTATTTGAAACCAGCCCATTGTGTCTCCTTCACATTATTTGACATAGTTCTACAGCTGTGTCATCCAGTAAGCAGCCTGCATCCAAATCTGGTAGTCACACCAGCTACCCCTTGCTTCTTCCACCACTACAATCGTATTTGTTATTATTTATTAGTGTTTTTACACTGTTTAGTGGAATTATTTGTCCCATGGCATTGGCTTTCTTCTTTCTGGTCACTATAAATCCTCCTCTGACTTAGCGCTGCCTGTCTCTTCACATTCAGTTACTATCATAGTTCGCTGGGTTTTCACTGGATTGCTCAGGACTTTGGATGCTTCTTCTCTCTGCCTTCTAATTTAGCAGTTCTTTTGGATGCCCGTTTTCTGGCTTTCTGCTATATATCCTCTTATAGAATGTATATGTTTACAGGATCAAGTTATTTTCTTTATACTAGCAACTCAGAACTTATCTCCTCACACTATAGCTTGTACTTCATCACTTGTTGTCTATGGCACTTGTAGTAGATGGTAAGTGAGCAAAAGTAGCTATGTATCGAAGGATAAGTTTGAAGCATATTTAGAGCCTTAGCATTTTAAATTGGAAAGAGGCAAAAGTCTGCTAAATAGGTAATTAGATACATAAATTTGAAGGTGCCAGATGATGATGTGAGTATTATGACCAGTATGTTACAGCTAAGCAAACTAAAGTCAAGAAACTTCCAAATTTTCTTTCAATCTAAAGCCATACGATCAGTTTTCTAGACGTTTTTAAATGCCAGATACTGAAATTACAGAAAGACAAGCTTCATGTACTCAAACCCCAATGAACTATAAAATAAGTTACATTATCCTTGTTTAAAAAAACTGGAAGAATGTATGATGACAACATATCACCAGGTAAAGAATGTCAAGAAAAAGAAAGAAATATTCAAAGGACCTAATGGATTTAACCAATAATATCTATTTCTTCTTCTGGTACTAAAATAAAATACAATGGCAAAACCAACTTAACAGAAGTCAAGGCTGAAGGAGCTTGATGCAGCTGTCCTGTCACTTGAAGAGAGAGAGAGAGAGAGAGAGAGAGAGAGAGAGAGAGAGAGAGAGAGAGAGACTCTTTCTCCATTCATTCAGTCCAGGATCTCATCCAGGAAATACTACCTACCAATGTTGGCTGGACTCACCATCTCAATTAAGGCAATCAAAATAATTCTCCCTGACTCCCAGGTCTTTCTAGACTCAATAGTTGGTAACTACCACCAACCATCATAGTAGCAAATGAAAAAAGGTTCCCTCAAAGGATCACCAGTAAATCTAAATTGGCAGAAGAATCAATTAACTTAAAGAAAAAATGGTAACAAGTAATTCAAATGAAGAGAGAAAAAAGTTACATTAGCAAATATTCACTTTATAAAGCAAGAGGAAGCACAAAAGGAAAAATAAAGGAACTAAAGTGAAAAAATATATAAAATATATAAGAAAACTCATAGATGAAAACCAAATCTGTTAATAATGTGAAAAATGAATGGGTTAGACCAGTGGTTATTTGGGAGGCAGAGGCAGAGGCAGGTAGATTTCTCCATTTGAGGTCAGCCTGGTCTACAGAGTAGATTCCAGTACAGCCAAGGCTACACAGAGAAACCCTGTCTTGAGAGAGAGAGAGAGAGAGAGAGAGAGAGAGAGAGAGAGAGAGAGAGAGAATGGATTAACAGAAAACAATAGTTGAAATTCATGGGGTATATAGGTGACTCATTTTAAATTCCAGTGTACAGATAAGTTGAATGAAGGAAAACATCAGGCAACATCAGTAAGTAAGCTGAAATGGCTAAATAATCTTCAAAGCAAAACTGTCACTAAGAGTGAGTAGGATGTTGCAGTGCCAAGCCAAATGCCAAAGATTGTAAGTCTGTACACTCCTAAAATAGAGCCTAAAATACACAAAACAAAAGCTAACAAAACTAAAGGAATAAATTATTTAATAACTAGTAAGAGTTGGGAATATCTAAACCCTACTTTGAGACACAGAGACACCCACCTAAGCAGATTAACACACAAATAAAAGACTTTCATGGCATTACAAACAAACAAATTAATAGACAAATACATAAACTGCTCAGTGATATCAATATACACAATTCTTTCCAGAGCAAGTGAAAATTTTCAAAAAAATTCTTATATGAGATTTTAAAAAAAGACTTCGATAAATTTAAATATTTGATATCTTAAAAAGTATTTCTTCTAGCCACAAAGGAATGAAATCAGATATCATATTAGAAATAGATTTGGGAAAATATGAGAGGTTGAGGGATACAAATTAAATAATACCCTCTTGAATAAGCAAGGGCTCAAACAATGAATTAAGAAGGAAATTTGAGAGTTCTCTGAGATAGACTAAGTCATAACATACCTGAATGTGTAGAAAGCAGTGAAAGTACTAATGAAAAGGGAATTTATGATTGTAGATGTGTACACCACAAGAAGCAGAGTGTGATGGCGAACTTCTGCAATAATGTCATTTGAAGGCAGAATCACAGTTGCAGAGACTTCCAGACTATCATGAGCTACATAGCAAGATTCTGTTTCAAAAAGAACAATCTAGAGGTTCAGCTAAGAGCTACATGCAAGTGCAGTACCCTGTATTCTTCCTGGTAACATTTTTAAAAAGGTGAAAGATCTCAAACTGATAACCTAAACTTCTAGCTTCCCAGACTGAAAAACGAGAGTAAATTAAGCCTAAAACAAATATAGAATATAAAATAATAATTATGCCATTGATTAGTGAAATACAAGTGGAAAAACAAGTAAGAAAAGTCAATAAAACTGTGAGATGGTCCTTTAAATATATTAAGAATGCTGAAAGTAGACTGATCAAGAAAAATACCAAAGATGCAAATTATTGAAAACAAATAAAAGTTTGGGTATTACTACAGATTTTATCAAAGTAAAAGAATCATACGGGAATATTATGAATAAAACATGGCAACTAATTAGCTAACTGTAATGAAATAGACAAGCTCTTTGAAAGACACAGAGTAACAAAACTCATTCAAGAATAAACTAGAATGTTGAATAGTTTTTAAACAAGAACTTAAAAGAAGGTGTTGGGGATCTTTGAGCTCATGCTAAGAAGGAGGAACTTTCTGTGAAGTCTCATAGTATATAGCTATGGCTTCAAGAATTCCACGCGTAATCTGCAAAGAGAAACACTAAACACACTGCTGCCAATTTCATTTTTCTCCCCAGTTGCATGGGACATATTCAACTCCCCTAACAATACATATGAAATTACCAAATATGAAAGCTCATGGATGACAGAAGCTAGTGCTTGTTCATGTAGGTAGCCTTTTTAAACATGTAATAAAATTCCAGATTCCTTGAAGGACAATGAGAGTTTAGAATACACTGCTTTGTTCATACAAACAGTGGAAGCTCAGATACCCACCAAGTCTGGAGTGATAAGAATCCTTCTAAAGTCCAAGTTCAGACACTGGCTTTGTACGCAAAGCCTTTTACAAGTCTTTGTGAAGTTATGAATGGTCATGCTTTGTGTAAAATTAAGAATTTCTTTGTGGATCCTATTACTGAAGACACTAAAAACTTTATTCATAGAACATGATACAATCAAGCTGGTATAGACATGCAAGCTTCATCCCTGCAGTTCTTGGAAGTAATATGTCATCTACAAGGGGAGAACAGTAATAATTAAACCATCTGTTATCTCTGTGAACTACAATACTAACTTTGCTTGTTAGACATGCCCATGGCATAATAGTGGCACAAACAACAAAGCAGTAACCAACCATTTTGTCATTGAATTTAATTGATACTCAACAAGATGAAGCCCCTATTTGGCACCATTATCTGACTAAATGAGCTTATGGCTAAATAGGTCATAGGCACTAGGGGAGAACATATCACTGCTACATTGCTAAATAGTATTAAACCAATCCCTAATTACTTGTCATTATATCCATAGATAAATACTCTCAATACTCATTTGAGAAGTTTCTATTTTCAGTTTATTCACAGAGAGAACCAAAACCTGGCTAAGGTACAATGTATGCAAGGTATAAGAGACTGAAGACTGTTCAGTCAGTCCTCAAGAGAATGTGTGTGTGTGTGTGTGTGTGTGTGTGTGTGTGTGTGTGTATGTTATACATATACATATACATACATACATACACACACATATATAAGTATCACATATATATATCATGTATACATATATACATGTATCATATACATATATAATGCTTCCTATCCCCAAGGTTCAGGGATCACTGTAAAAGAACAGGAAAGTATATGAACCAGAGAAGATGGATGACTACAAAGAATCACATTCTGGACACCTGGGCAATTGCATATATTAACTCACAGCAGTTGTGCCATAATTCAAAACACCTGTGAAAACCCAAATCTGACATAATCCAGCATGGAGAGAGGAGTAGGGCACACAATCACATCCCTAATTGTGGAGAGAATGGTAATTGTCGGGTGCTGGCAAAGGATGGGTCAGTTTTCTCTAAGAGTGCAGGCCTTACTAAGTTGACCATACTACAGTAGAAAAACTATGCATCCAAAAGTCATTTGAGCATCATAATTTGGTTTTTTAAATGTTTAAAGGAAACAAGATACAAAGTCAAATGAGTATAGAAAAGGGGACAGAAGAGTGGGAATGAGTGAATAATCACATTATATGAAACTTTCAAAGAGCTAATAATAAGAGAATTCTATTCTCTAAAACAATTTTAAAGACCCATTTTTATGTGAATTCTACCAAACATGAAAAGCACATTAACATTTAATTTTACAAAAACTTCACCACAAAAATGAGTACTGAACAAATTCAAATGATTATGAAATCAGAATCACTCTGGTTCTAAGCATCATAGCAATTGAAGAAATACCAACTAATTCTCTAATTATATGTACTTCTATCTTGCAAAATACCACTGATTTTAATAAGACATTAATATAAAATATAAAGTTACTGGGAAAGCAGATTCAGTGAGTACAGAATCATTGCTCCTTCGAGAAATACAAGATTATATTCCCATGGTCACAACATTTTCAACAGTTGATCAATACCTAGGTTGTTTTATGTTTTCCTGATTAAAGATCACTCACTGTTGATTCATTAACATGGAATTCATGACCAAGAGCTCCATAACTCATGTCTAAAGAAAGTTCACACAACACAAGCATTTTCTATGTAAGCATGTTGCACAGAGGAGCATGATCTAGATTTTCTGTGGCAATCCTGGGGGCCATTTTCAATAGCAAAATCATTAAATAAAATGGGAAGATAGTTGACACTGCAGTAAATATTGTTTTCCATATGAATACTTTAAAAAGAAGGGCTATCACTGTCTTATCAAACCAGCTGCTTATTATACACTGGGTGATTCAAATATTCACACACTTCATTCATGCCCATAATGGCAATAAAGGGGTTTAAATATTTATTTTCAGGAACATATATTTTTTATGTAGATGAGTTCACAAATATCAAAACTGCAAATAATGAAAATTGATCATATGCATAAGCAGAAACCAGCAACATAAAAACAGTATGCAACCAGACCAACTGAGATTTTTTTCTCTTGAATGCAAGTTGATTTCAAATACAAAAAACTAGTTAATAAATCATACCTTTAGAAGAAAATACAAAAACCTGAAATCATTCTAACTGCTTCTAAGGCTTCTAAGATAACACTTGTCACAGCCCACTATCTATCCATATGAAAATGGTAAGTACTCTCAGAACAGAAGGGAACATTGCCAACTTAATAAAACTTATATGGAGGTTAGCCCTATGCTTAGTGGTGCAAAACTGAACATCTTCTGCTAAGATCAGAAATAAGAAATGTGTGTTCCCCTTTACCACTTTTATTGAGGATTGCATGTAGCTTGTATCCATGTCTGTTAGGTATAATGGCATAAAAGAAATTCTAAGTAGAAAGGAAGAGATATCCTTTTATAGATCACTTGATCTTATATACAAAGAATGTTAAGGAATTGAGTAAAATTCTTGAAAATAATAAATGAAAGGATCATGTTTTCAGAGTTTGACATAAAACAAAAAAAATCTATTACATTTCCATTTATTAGAATAAACAATCTAATAATGAAATCAATAAAAACAATTCAATTATGATAACTTGAGGGAAAAAACAATACTTAGAAATAAATTTAGCAAATAGGGGCAAAACTACAAACATTATTGAAAAAAAAAAAAGAAGTCCTAAATAATATCAAAGAGATTCTTAAATCATAGGCAGACAATCAACATTGTAAGATGACAATACTCTGCAGGTTTTCCCCGATTCAATAAAAGCATCAGAAAACTTCAGCAGAGTTCTCTCTGAAATTGACAGAGCTCATAACTCATATACAAATTCAAGTTATGCAAATTAAGTAAAAACATATTGTGATAGATAGAACAGAAAAGTTGAAAACTTATGCTTCTCAATTTTAACACAAAACAATGCTATGTTACTACGTTTGTGCAGATTGAATAAGGATAGGTACAAGATCAGTATAATAGAAATGCAATTCAAGAAATACAGTGCTGTATTCTGCAGCCCATCTGTCCAAGCCTTTCTGACTTCTAGAGTCCCCTTTGGGAAGTCAGGTGTTATTCTAACAGGTCTCCCTTTATGCTACATGGTCTTCTTCCTTGGAAGCTTTTAAAATTCTTTCTATGCTCTGCATATTTATTGTTGTGATTACTATGAGCTGAGGAGAATTTCTTTTCTAGTGGATACATGCTCCCACCCTAACCCAGAAGCTATCTCCAACTCATAACCACTTGCAAATAAAATTGCATTTTTCCCCAAGAGAGTCTGACTGAGGAAACAAACTTTTCTTAAAGACAGGCCACATGCCTAGTTTTTTGATTTTGATAGATCCCTTAGTGTGTCTGTTGATGTTGCCATTGTTCTGTTTTTAGTTTGTTGTAGATTTCTAGGAGAAACTGTCTCACAGCAGACTGTCGGGCATTCTAGCTCTCACAATCTTCCTATCCCCTCTTCTATGCTATTCCCTGAGTCAAAGATACAGGAACTGTGATGTAGATGTATCCACACCTCGTACTAGGAGCATTCCCAACATCCCATGACAAGTAAGGTCATAGACCCTAGAAGATAATCTGCTACTGCCATTTTGCTAGACTACTGTAATTCCTAACTACATTCTAAATATTATCCTTATGCTCACAGTTAAGTGGAACTACCACCCCTCATCAAAATTTCTTTTACAGAAAATGGAGACCTGGAGACCATCACAGAAAACTACAATTGGATACAATGCAGAAATCAACAGATGATGGGGAGTCCAAAAGCAATGTATAAATAACTTCTATAATATGGTAGTAAGGAATAATACTTTAAAATTAAGCCAATATTTGAATCTCTGAATTGATATCTCTTCAAATAATATAAATAAATATGCAATATTTTAGAGAAATGATGATCAAAATCACAATAAGATAGTACTGGGAACAGTAAAGGAGAAGGACTATAAGTTGAAACTCACCTGGAGTAGTATACAGTGAGACCCCATCCCTAAACAACTCACACAAAAATACCCCTTTACACATACCAGGGTAGCTAAAAGAAATCATAGTTAAAGTGAAGTGTTTGGAGAAATGAGAACATTTATACACTGCTAGTTAGAATGTATACTAATAAAAAGAAGAGTCTAGCAGCTTTTTTAATAATAATAAGATAAAAGTTTATTGTTTGAGAATTTCATACATGAATATAATGTGTTTTGCTCAAATCTCCCCTCTACTCTTCCTCAAACTCCTGCTATACCCCTAACTTTTCTCTCCCAACCTCATGTATTCTTTTATAAGCCCGGAGTCTACATAGTGATGACAATATATGCAACAGTGTAGAGCTATACACTGTAATGTGGCCCTGTTATATGAGTTTCCATGAAAAAAAAAAACTGACTCTCCATCCTCCAGTAACCATGAGTTACCAATGAATCTTCAGCTGATGGTGAGCCCTTGTGAGCCACTCCTCTAATTGTCCTAGAATTTTGGCCTACTTGATCTTGTGTACGTCTAGATCTTGTGTAGGTCTTGATCTTGTGATGGTCTTGATCTTATGTAGGTCTTGTTCTTGTGTAGGTATTGTTCTTGTGTAGGTCTTGGTCTTGTGTAGGTCTTGTTCTTGTATAAGTTTTGACCTTGTGTAGGTCTTGATCTTGTGTATTCTTGTTCTTGTGAAGGTCTTAATCTTGTGTAGGTCTTGATTTTATGTAGGTCTTGATCTTGTCTAGGTCATGTTCTTGTAAATATCTTGTTCTTGTGAAGGTCTTGATCTTGTGTTGGTATTGGTCTTGTGTAGGTCTTGATCTTATGAAGGTCTTGTACAGCTTGTAGATACAGCTGTTATGATTTCATCTGTGCCGTGGTCCTGTCCTGACTTTGCAGTAGCCCTCCACTACTTCTGTCTTTTACACTCTTTCTTCCTCCCTTTGGTGATGAATCCTGAGCCGTTTGGGGAGGATATATGATATAGCTGTCTCATTTATAGCTGTGCCTTCCATATTCTCTTTGTACTTTTTATGATTCTTTTTACTTTGACCAATTTCTAGTCTCTACTTTAATAACTGTCTATCCCTACCTACTTTCTCTGGTGAGGGCTGAGAGATTCGCTAATGGGTGGCTATAAAGATACATATTTAGGGGAAAGTTTTGTATTTTGTCCATTTGCCATAATAATAATAGACTCTCTTTTAGGGCTGATAACTTAAAGTGTTATCAATTCTAAGTGTATACCAAATAAAATGCAATCATATGTCCAAACAAAACTGCACATAAGTATTTATAGTATATTATTAATAATAACAAAATAGTAGAAAATATTCTAATGTATTTCTACTGATGTAAAAGCAAACATAACATATCATATCCATTTAGTGGAATATTACTTGGGAATAAAGATGAACAGAAATATTGTATTACAAGATGAATGAACATAAAAACAATATGATAAGTGAAAGAAGAAGAAAACAAGAGACTCACATTTTATGATTTTTTTTTTACATAAATTGAACCAAGTAAAAAAATCTATGAAGATAGACAGTAGACCAGTGTATGTATACCTTAGAGCTGGGTTAATGGAAAACTGTTAAGGGCTAATGCCAAGGAGTATAATTTTTGTAGTTTATGAAAATATTCTAAAATAGATTTGGTTTATAGTTGAAAACCTATAAATACGGTAAAACAATTTAATTGTGCATATTAAATATAGATGGTATATAAAGTATAAATTTTTCTACCAATGCTAATTGTGTATAAAGTCACATTTCTATCTGCCTATGCTAACATGTAGAGATTACAAGTGGTAACTTATATTTCAATGCACTCTCTTAGTTCATATGATAATCATACTCTACATAGATTACCACTACAGAAACTGTTTTTGGTTGAAATGTAATACTAATTTTATTAAAATGCTGCTTCATTAAAATCACTGTCTTGTTCAATGTTCCTAATCTCCTCAGTTGCCCCATTAAAGCTCATATTCAACTGGCCCATATTATCCTTCATGTTAGGCAGAATAATCTAGCAAAGATGCCCATGTCCTAATTCCTAAGAATATTAAATATATTACTTTACATGTCAGTAGAGACAGCAGATGTGGTTAAATGCTGTTCTTGAGATGGAGAGATTATCCTAGATTATCCACTAGGCCCACTGCAAACCCAGGGAAGTTTCATTTTCCTCTGTCAATTTGAAAAGTGAAGTAAAGGAGAGCTAGAGACTGAAAATGAGAAAGGAAATAGAATCTTGGTAATGTAAGACTAAAAACTGAGGAATGTAGGTACCCTATAGAATCAAGAGTCTAGATGTTGAGTAGACAGAGAAGTGGATTCTCCTATGCATAGAATTTATTGGAGCCTGTATATTATTTCTGATATTTATAACTACAAAATAATTGATCTACACAGGGGTAAGCCATTAAATTTGCAATAGTGTATTACAAGAAAAGTATGGAGCTACTAACATGCCTTTGTTCTTGTCATGTATGCCTTCATCTACATCTTTGAGTTAAACTATCCTTCTCTAGACATCTCCTCATTTTCAATATAGCCAGGTCTGCCAGAAAACAAATACCCTCATGAAGCACCATCACATGAAATGCATCACTATGGTATATTTCCAATAGGTACTTCATCAAAATGCACAACTCACTAGCATGTGCATGTCTATGGATGGCCATCAATTACAAGTATACATGAAAGTGGGAACTACACAGCATAACATTGATATGTGTAATTAAATAAGAGATTCATTTGTTTGGGGAGATGAAATGAAACAGCATGTGGAATACCAGAAACATTCTGACACTTAGTAAAAGTAAGACCAACCACTCCTTACAGACAAACACCCTTATTATTTTCATGGAATGTACATTTCAGTGATGGATACAGACAATAAAATAAATGGTAGGAGGTTAAGGTATTGGCAGTGCTGTGGGTCATAAAGCAATGTGTGTAATCGTCCTGATAAGAAAATGACTTGAAGCATCTTGCAAGAGCTAAGGAGCATCTCAGTATAATAGGATGGTGGAATTAGTGTCAGGGCAACTGACAAGAGGTGAGAGGAGGAGACAGAGTAGGTCAAGGCTATGGAAAGCAAAGTTTAGATGTCATGGGAAGCTAAGCTGCCTTGACAGTAATGATAAACACAACAGCTCTATATATGGAAAATTATCCTAAAGAGATAATCATAAAAATATTAGTAATGACTCACAGACCAGTACATTTACTTCAAAATATTCACCCACTTAGTTGCCCCTGCTTCTGCTGCGGAAGAATAAAAAAATATGTGCATCAAAAGGAAATGGATTAAAAATAGTTCATAGGCTTGGTCCTCTTTAACTTTATGGTTTATATACAACCTATTTACTCACATAAAATAACTGTTTAAAGAACAGGACACGAAGACACTGGGAGAAGGAAGTAGAATTTCCTTAGGCTTACTGATGACTGGGTAGTGAGCTTTGCTCATGGATTTTGGTCCCATTTCATGGGCTCACCTTCCAATAAAGAAACATCCACAATTACTCCTACTTTATTCCTAATTTGAATTCTGAAACATAAGGAAGAGGAGGAAAGAAAGTGGGGGCAGGGGGAAGATGGGAAAGGAATGGGAGAGAAAGAAGAATAGAGAAAATAGAGTGATCATGAAGACTATAACTATTGTCACTAGTTATCACTGAGTTGCATGATTTTAGGTAATGTTTTCTTCCTTTTACTTTTGTGAGCTCAAACTTTTATAGATATACATCTTGATTTCTTTGTTTTTAGCTAATATGCATATATTAAATCCCAGTTTCACATTTACAAAAAATTGGACATAAAAGTGTAGAGAGACATGTGTAAATCCCTTCTCCTCTCACACAACAATTCCTGATATTAGCCTCATGGGTTACATGGTATTATTACAATTAATGGAACAGTACTGATACATTATTTTTACCCAAATTTTATAGTTTACATTAGAGTTTATTCTTTGTGAAATATATTTACAAACTTTACAAACATTTTAGCACTACCATATAATACAGAAAAAATGTCACTGGCTAAAAAAATAAAAATAAAATTTGAAAGTAAAATATTCATCATGTAAAGAATACTATAGAAATAAAATAGACATTTGAATTCAAAATTTCTTGGTCTTGTCTCATGTTTTATATGGGATTAATATTTCATTTTATCCAAGAATAATAATGTATTACATGTAAGTTATTTAAATTTGAGGCTTAGATGGAACCATTCAATCTGTTGTTCCTCAATTTTGCAGCAGTGTCTGTCGTGGATTATGGCTACTTGTGAGCTTAGGGAGTTGTAGTCTTTGTTACAAACTAATCAAGCAAATAAGGGCAAAGTTGTTTGATGCCAAGATCCTCCTGATGGTGATGGCCATACAAGTCGACAGGCTTTCTGTAAGCCGTGCAGAAAATTAAAAACCGGTGAATCTATCATTTGTCACTGCAGTTACATTACTGTTTGAGCAATGTTTTGACTCATAGCTAAAGGAAGGCTAACAGTGTAGGAATCAATGTGGTTATTAAGTAAATGTTAATGCCAAATAATTTCTACTGCTCAATGATATCTACCATATGCCTTTGGCACCTTATACTTGGATATTATTTTGTGCTGTTATTTATGGCTTTATCTTTTCTCAAAATTAACACTTCACCGGAAAAGACTTTCTGAATCATACTCCAGTACTACACAAATAAGAGCAAGGACTGACAAACGGAATCTTGTAAAACTAAACACCTTTGTGCAGCTAAGGAAAATGTCAAGCTATTGGAGAGGAAGTCCCCAGAAGGGGAGAAATTATTGCCAGCCTTTTACCTAGCAGAATGCCAATGGTCAGAAAGTACAATGAATTCATTAAGTAAAGGTTAAATAAAATGCCCCAGTGAATGGTTCCCCCCCATGGATATACAGGGAGTATTAAGTAGACTCAGAAAGTATAGTCTAAAAAAGAGAGAGAGAAAGCATGTGCAGTTTGGAGGGAGAGTGGAGATGAACTAGGGAGAGGAGAATAGATAGCAGATTTCATGTAAACACATTACACACATGTATGGATACCAAATAAAATATTTAAAAACAGGACATATACTTAAACACAAATGTTTCAAAAGAAGTACAAATAGCTATTAAATTTTTTTAGAGTGTTGGATATACTTAGCTACTGGCGAAATATGGATTGAAGCTACTTTAAGATTCCATCTCACCCCAGTCAGAATGGCCCCTCATCAGGGATACAAATAACAAATGCTAGAATGGATGTGAGAAAGGATTAGTTCTTACACAATGTTTGTTGGAGTATAGACTAATGAAGACACTTTGGAAATCAAACTAGAATTTTCTTCAAAAACTAGAAATAGAATTACAGCATGACCTTGCTATATTATTTCCAAGCATATAGCCAAAAGAGATGTATATCCCACTGTAAGACACTTGTGTATTTATGTTCACTGCTATGCTACTCACAATAGGTGGGTAATGTACACACACACTATCTTTCATGATATTGGAGTAGGTAAGAACTTTTTAAATAGAACACCTACAGCATGGGAACTAACTCCCACTATCAACAGGCTGAATAATAAGGATAGGATTCCTGTAATATTTTATGTCTGAGGTACTTATATTCTGAATAGACACTGAAAATAGTCTTCATTGTCTTCTATAACATCTTATCCATGACTACAACTCTGATAACAGACATCAGGTAGGAAACGTTATTGCCATACTAATATTAATTTCTCAAATAAAAGGTTTAGGTATTTATCCAAAAATTATTCCTATCTTCTCAGAATCTCATGAAATAAATAGATTGATTATAAATTTACAGTAACCAAGTTGCTCTTGTTAATATTTAAGCTCTTAGAGAAATAAAACTCCTAGGTTGTTTGAAAATTATCAAAATTCTAGGAACTTATATTTATGTAGTGTTCTGGGACTTAGAGAAACTACCTGTGGAAATGAACATTAAAGGTTACAAAGCATTGTTTTGTAAATTAGTGCAAGAAATGGACTACTCTTTTAAGTCTGGACTCATTTAGGTAATGTCATGTATGACAAAGACTTTGGTTACCATGTCTGAAATTTGCTTGGAGTTGAGTTGTAAGAGCATAGCCTAGGAAAACCTGTTTTATTAAATTTAAGATGATAGCATGGATTTTTTTTTCAGTACGTAATACAATAAAATTGAAAGACCATTCTGTGCTGTTTCACAGAGGTAGAATATATATAATCAAGAGGCCACACTGTGGCAATGCTTTCAGATTCAATTTCTTCAGAAAATGAATAGAAATACAGCAAAAGTAGAACAAAGTTAATAACTTTTTTCAATTCATAACATCTAAATTATCTGGCTGTACATATCTAAAGGAGAAGATGTTGGCCTGTAGGTATCAATAAATGTTTTGAAGATTTGTTTCATTTTAATCACGTCTGCGTATAGGTATGCACACATGTGTGCAGGTGCTTACTGAAGACAGAGGCATCAGATCTCTTAGGACAAGAGTTAGAGGAAATTGGAGCTGCTCAATATGGGTGCAGGGAAACAAACTCAGGGCCTAGCCACCGAGCTGTCTCCAGCCTCCAATAAGAATGGTTTGTCCATGCTATTAATTTTGTATAAAAGAATGAGAGATGTTCTTAAAATTCTAATCTTTAAGGTAGATTTCTTATCCTCATCATGTTCATTTAAGATAAATGTGTATTGCAACAGGAAAGGCTATAATATCACATTAAAATAAAAAAATAGACAGAAAGAAGGAAATGATTCTCTTAAATTACATGAACTCTGAGTAGATATATCAGAAATAAGATAACTGTATTTCAAGGGTCAGCACTGAATCTTTTACTCCATGAAGGGTTGTTTATGACAATCAATATTGCCACTCATTTTTGATGATCTTTTGTGTCCTCTGCCTCACATTAAATACATCAACATGTTTGATTTTTAATTTAGCCTTGTTAAAGCAATTTAGTTCAACCTTCACTGAGGAAACGGTGTTATTTACAGTGACAGTAGATGCTATTCAGTGTCCTGGGGCAAATGGACTGTCATATTCCTTGGGGAGCATTGAGCGGACATGGTGAAGAGGCTACTGAGTGCTGAAAAAGATGGTCCCAGCTTTTTATGACGTACAAGAACATATTGCCTCTTTGCTTTTTCTGCTTACCTTGGCTTCTGTGTTTTTTGCCAATTTTTCACACACACAAAAATTGATAGTGTTATTTTCCTCTCCCCAACTTCTCTCAGATCCTCACCACCTCCCTACTCGTGAACTTCATGTTCTTCTATTTTTGACTCTCTGAAAGTGTCCATTTTGCTTATGTAAGATTTGAAATCACAGTTACTTTTGAATTTTCTCTGTACCACACCAACTTAGCTTAAATCATGTCAACCTACATTTCATGTGTAATCTAAACACCTCCAACCTATTTCACAATTGCCATTCTAAAACTGAATATATTCCAGTAACATTCAATTAACTCCTTTCCCTCTGAAATCTTGGAAACTTGGCTGTATATCATCTTTATCACAGTAAGCTCCCTTCAGGCAGCACGAATTTTGTCATAAGAGAGGAAAGTTTCAGACTTAAAAGTCAGAGAACAGAGGAGCTGGAAGAAAATATTATACAATGTGGGGGACTGATTAGAATGATAATTAAGATTTTTGTTTGAAATGTAGGGAAAAAGGTCCCACCAAAGGTCCTAAACAATGAAGTCTGTAACTCACCCTGAGATCTATCACTTGACCTGTTATGGTGCTTTTGATGTGATACTTGAAGCCTTATTCATCTCACATGGAAATAATTGTCCGAAAACCACAGAGCATCATAGATCACCCACATCTCTCACCTGATATTTAACATGCTCTGCTGTTCAGAGCCCTTTCTGCCAACCATCTGACATATGCTTGGCTTAACTGAATTTGTTAAAGTTCAGACTTTATATTCTCTTGTTTCAGATGCTATGCAACATATAGTAGCAGGTATCACCCTACAAGACTCACCACTCAGCACTTATACATACAAAGGGTAACAAGATCACCACTGCTGAGTTACTAGCCTGGTCATTATTGCCACCATTTCTAGTGTGTAACCAGCTATAACTGTTCTACTAAAGAGCCATGCCATCACACTGACTTCTAAATGAGAGGCATGATGTGAAAGACTCAAAAAATAAATGAAAAAGCAAGTTTTAGACGGCCCTCAATCTTAGCCAAGGAAGCGTCTCTCTGCAGTGGGCAGAGAACAGTTAATAGAGAGGTATCTAACTGCTCAAAGGCTGAGAATGACAGACTGAGTGCACAGTCCTAAATGGGACATCCTTGTCAATAATCACAAAGACGCAGGGAACATCACCAAAGGGGAGCCAGAAGAAGAGGCAGAAGATGGGAAAGAGTACTGTAGAATGCTGTCTTCTGTACACAGACTACCTATCATATTCAGGAACTCACAGTAGTTATTTTTGATTGAATATTAGATGGTATTTTAATGAAAAACACAAAGCCAGATACCAGAGTGAAATCTGGAAGATCAGAGAAGCAGAACAGCCAGTCACTAGTTCTTACCTCTCTGAAATCCTCAGCCTAAAGAGAGTGAGTTCCTGTTTCCCCATGCCTTATATACCTTTCTCTGCCCTGCCATATTACTTCCTGGGATTAAAGGTGTGTGTGCTTCCCAAGCAAAGGTATGAGGTCTCAAGTGCTGGCATTAAAGGTGCATACCACCACAGCTCTGTGTCTCTTCTATACCAGATCAATCTCATGTAGCCCACTGTGGCCTTGAACTCACAGAGACCCAGATGGATCTCTGACTCCATAGTGCTGGCATTAAAGGTGCATACCACCACAGCTCTGTGTCTGTTCTATACCAGATCAATCTCATGTAGCCCACTGTGGCCTTGAACTCACAGAGACCCAGATGGATCTCTGACTCCATAGTGCTGGCATTAAAGGTGCATACCACCACAGCTCTGTGTCTCTTCTATACCAGATCAATCTCATGTAGCCCACTGTGGCCTTGAACTCACAGAGACCCAGATGGATCTCTGACTCCATAGTGCTAGGATTAAAAGTGTGTGCCACCACTGCCTGACTTCTGTGTCTAATCTAGTGGCTGGCTCAGTCCTCTGATGCTCAGGCAAGCTTTAGTAGGGTACACACTATATCACCACAATTAATGGTTGCCTTCACAAGAACGATACAAAGTCAAGCCAGCAAAAACCCTCACATAGGTAAATGATCTCTAAGTCTCACCCTGTACTGAAAGTCTATTGGCAATGGAGGATTTCAGTGGAGGGGAAATTTTTACTTGTTAATCGTATGGCTACTGGTATGATTCCCCTTCTCCAGTGGAAGGCCCCATACATACATGCTTATGGTAGTTCTGAATGTACTTAGTGAGTTATCAAAAGAGAAGGAGGAGGAAGAGTAAAAAAAAAGATAAGAAGTTGGGAGGGATAGGGGAGGGGAACGTGGGAAGAGTTGGAGACCGGAGCTGGAGTTAGATATGATCCCAGTTCATCATGTACATGTATAAAATTCTCAAAATAAAAAATTTAAAAGTAATATTTTGAAAAATAACAAAATTTAAGGTGAGTTAGTAGAAATGAGAGAGACAATCCCTAACTGTGCGATGGTTTTCTGTGTTTCAAGGAGGTTGTGCTTTCTTCAGATGAGTATTGGGGGCAAAGGGCAGCAGTGGGAGAGGCTCCTGGCAGCGTGAAAGCAAAACTGAGAGAAGGCCCCACCATTTGTAAGTTTGCTCTGTGAACCAGGAGCTTTACAAGTGCTGTATTTGGATTGCACACACTCACAACCTCAAGCACACACTGTGTTCCTTTTGCAGGTGGAGAAATGAAGTTGAACAGTTATTGTATGCAGTGAAGGACATGTTCCCAGTAAATGAAACTGCAGTAGAAGAGGAGCGGTATGGCAAATGCATTATTTACTTCTGGGAGTTCTCAAAAATACACACATAAAACTTGTCTAGTCAGAAGTATGTGTATAAAAATAGAATAAAATATAATCTCCTACTTCTACTATGGTGGTTATGTTTATGAAGCAACAAGGAAGGTAATAGTCAAAGCCACTTATTAGACTTATGTTACCTATTGTTCTTTACTTTCCTCACAAATTTCTGAAGAAAATATTTTGGAAAGAAAATAAATTTCTTTTTATTCCAATATATTTTCACTGTACACAGCTACACATACAGAATAAGAGCATCATCTGCAGTTGAAAACACCCACTTATAATAGATCTCCCTGCAACTGTGTTCTAAACATGTAGTTAAACAAACATGCTAAGCAAATCTTATCATTGAGAATTCTGAAAAAAATCTTTAACTTAGAATTTCTGCAGATTTGTAATCTCCCAGGGGACTTTTCTCATTTTAAGATGTTTGGTTGCCGTTCCTTTGACCTCTGAGTTTTTTTTTTTTTTTGTCTAAGATAATTGAGGCACAAACACAGGAGTGAGTGCTTTAACAATAATTGTCAAATTGGGAATGTATTCACTCTTATTTTTAAAGAAAATGAGTCTATTTTGTAATAATTTTCTTGAGTTATGACAATAAAGGAAAGCATATGGATTCAATTTAACCAAATTGGTAGAAAAATTATGTTGTATATTTGTCTGAGAAGAAATTCCAAGTCATGAGTATATTTTGCTGATAATAATAGAGAGGCTGAGGTAGAAACATCCTATGTTTGAGACTCTCCTTAGGTACATAGTAAAACTATGTCTCAAAAATCAAATATGGCTGGGCAGTGGTGGTGCACAACTTTAATCCCCACACTCAGGAGGCAGAGCCAGGTGGATCTCTGTGGGTTCAAGGCCAGCTTGGTGTACAGAGTGAGATCCAGGAAAAGAAACAAAACTACACAGAGAAACCCTGTCTCAAAAAACCAAACGAAAATAAAAAAATCAAATATGAAATACAAAAATAAAATGGAATATGTTTGGGGACTCTATTTCTTTTAAACCATATATAAATATATAATTTGCTTAAATTATAAACAGATAATTCTGAAGCAGTGTCCTTTTTACAAATGAAATCTTAATCTATTTTACAAAATCTTAAAAATAAAATCATCTTTAAATACCTCAAGGGGGAGTGGAAAGATTGTAGGCGCTGTGACCAGAGGGTCTGCTGTGAATGGTCTTTCCTAGAAATGAGTGCATAAGCACTACCAGAACAATGGCATATCAATGTGCATGTTAGTGTGGAATAGAGATGGAGTCCTATCACTACACAAAGAACTACAAGCATGTAATAACTGCTGGGGAAAGAAAATTAGCCTCTTTATTGGCTGTCTATTACAAAGAGGCCATCTTTAAAACCATATACACATAAAGAACAAAAATGTACTTACAGAATGCATATATATGTGCATACATAAACATATATGTGTATATAACATGAATAATCAGAGAAAAAGAAGCAATCAACTTGAGAGCTGGGGAACATAAGAGGGATCTGAGGAAGAGTAGCTGAAAGGAGCTGGAAAGAGGAAAAAGTGATACAATTATATTTAAAATTTTGTAAAAAATAAAATATCCCAAAGAATGGAGAATCAGTTTTTGTTTGTTTGTTTGTTTGTTTTGAAGAGTGTGGACACTGGTAGGTAGACACTCCAATAAGTAACCACATACCAGAAGTATACAAACAGCACAAATAGGGGTTGGTGCATTATTAAATAAAAACTTCAAAAAGGATTTACTGAGAGCTAGGGAGGTGGGGTAGATATTGAAGGAGTTAGGGAGAGGAGTTGGGATGAGTATAATAAAATTGTATTAATAGAAGTCTCAGAATTAATAAAATATTTTAAAATAAATAGATAAAAGCAATATTTTTATATCTCAAAGGTACCTTCTAGTACAAATAAAAATTCTATTTTTACATTACAGAAAGTAGCATATACTTTGAAACATTTAAAAATCCTATTTCTATATGACATGTTTTCTAATTGCATTTTTATCAATTCCATACCTACAATATCTAATAGCCTTCCTATTAGTAAAAAGAATGCCAGTCATAACAATTAAGCTAGTATTTTATGTAACATAAATGAAGCACAAGGCTGCTCTCCACTCTCTTGTTAAAATATTGCTAGACTGATCCCAGAAATGGTGTTGAGTCCAAAATTCACTTCTACCATGAATGTGATTCATTCTTAAATACACTAATAAAAATTTCACAGAAGAAATTGAAGTGCTGTTGATTTAAGAGTTATGGATTATACCCCCTCCAATTTAATATCTGAGTGTTAATGGGTGGGGGTGTTAGACAGAGTCTTATTCTATAGAACAGGACAGCTAACAGCAGAGTAAGACTGAATGATAGTTGTAAATCAATGGCTGTTGTCTCTTACTCAGAACATACTGTAAGTGTTCTTAAATAGCTAGCAACAGTGAAAAGGGAAGCCATGTTGCAGAAATTGAGAAAAAAAATACAAGAAAACTTGAGGTCCAACCTCCTGTGCTGTTATATATAGCATATCTCAAAAACCAAATAATGATGGCCTGACTATTAAAAAAGTATAAAGGTGGTAATTAGACTGGAAGGCAGAGATCTATCTCCTTATGTCAGGAAGACTAGATGAAACCTAATAGACTGAAACACACACACACACACACACACACACACACACACACACACACACACGAGAGAGAGACAGAGACAGAGACAGAGACAAAGACAGAGACGGAGAGAGACAGACAGAGACAGAGAGACACAGAACTTTTTTCTGTTGAAATACCACTGAAAACTGATTAATATGTATACATATGATCATTCAATTTTTACTGAAACCAGTTAAAAGTATTGGGAGAATGGTTTTATAGGTACTTCATTATATAGGAAATGTGCCATCACCAAACATTGGCCAGTGCCTTGAAAATATACTTCCTAACTTTCAGAAGAGTAAGAAACAAATGTTGGTATTGTAGCAGCCACACAGTAAATGTCATCCAATAGTTATTGTCAAACCATGTAAGATGCAACACAAAATTGTTTTGACTCCTTTAAACACACATCTAAGTAGCATTTAGACAATGTGACTCTGTCCACACTTTCTCTTCTGAACTCATTTTCTTCTACCCATTTATTATAGAGTGAGCTGGTACCTGGAGAATTTTGTCCTTGGCTATGACCTCACCTTATCCATATACGCTCTTCTCTCTCTTCTCTAAATCTCTTTCTCAATCTTTTTCCATCTCTTTCCTCTGTTTCATATGCCTTAATGCCTACAGTTATTGATGCACACACAAAACCATCCCTACATTGAAGTACAGACCATACCACAACAGCAAATTTATATGTTTCATGATGAACCTTGAATATCTGTAGTGATTATAGGGAATCCCTCCACTAGTTTATTCTTAAATCAATATACTTCTTTTTTTGTTATTTATTATATTTGTGTTTTAATTTTACACATCAGCCATGGTTCCCCTGCCCTCCCCCCTCCCGTCCCTGCACTCACCTTCCTCCCAGTCCCTCACCTCCATTCCCCTCTCCTCCAGGGCCAAGACTCCCCTGGGGATTCATTTAAACCTGGTGGATTCAGTACAGGCAGGTCCAGTCCCCTCCTTCCAGGCTGAGCAAAGTGTCCCTGTATAAGCCCAAGGTTCCAAACAGCCAGCTCATGCACTAAGGACAGGTCCTGGTCCCACAGCCTGGGTGCCTCCCAAACAATTCAAGCTATTGAACTGTCTCACTTATCCAGAGGGCCTGATCCAGCTGGGGGCTCCACAGCCTTTGGTTCATAATTCATGTGCTTCCATTAGTTTGGCTATTTGTCCCTGTGCTTTTTCCAATCTTGGTCTCAACAATTCACGATCTTACAGTCCCTCCTCTTTCTTGACAATTGGACTCCTGGAGCTCTACCTGGGGCCTGGCTGAGGATCTCTGCATCCACTTCCATCAGTTATTGGATGAGAGTTCCAGCACAACGTTTAGGGTGTTTGGCCATCTGATTACCAGACTAGGTCAGATCAGGCTTTCCTTCAGCCATTGCCAGCAGTGTACAGAGGATGTATCATTGTGGATTTCTGGGGACCTCTCCAGCACTCTGCCTATTCCTGTTCTCATGTGGTCTTCATTTATCATGGTCTGTTATTCCTTGTTCTCCCTTTCTGTTCTTGATCCAGCTGGGAACTCCTGCTCCCCTAAGCTTTCTTTCCCTCAAATCTTGCTCTTCATTACTCCCACTGTCGTCCAGCTTGTTCATGTAGATCTCATCCATTTCTCTGTCATTGGGTGATCCCTGGGTCTTTCCTAGGGTCCCGTTTTCTAGGTAGCCTCTCTGGAGTTGTGTAGCAATCTAATCATCTTTGTTTTACATCTAATATCCTACGATGAGTGAGTCCATACCATGTTTGTCCTTCTGAGTCTGGGTTACCTCACTCAGGATGATTTTTTCTCGATCCATCCATTTGCCTGCAAACCTCATGATGTCATTGTTTTTCTCTGCTGAGTAGTACTCCATTGTGTATATGTACCATATTTTCTTTATCCATTCTTCAGTTGAAGGGTATCTAGGTTGTTTCCAGGTTCTGGCTATTACCAATAATGCTGATATGAACATAGCTGAACAAATGACCTTGTGGTATGATTGAGAATTCCTTGGATATATGCCCAAGAGTACTACAGCTGGGTCTTGGGGGAGATGGATTCCCAATTTTCTAAGGAAGTGCCATATTGTTAAATCAATATACTTCTATCTAAACGTATATTTTCCTTCAAAGCCTCTTCTCTTATGAATTATTCTATAACATTTCATATATAGTGAATTATTTCTCCCCATTTTTAAGTCACATAAAGCAGGAATAGGAAAATCAATTTTTTCTCTTTGGTTTCCCTATGTAAGGATTGCAATAATTTTGATGAGCTCTTTCTTGATAATTCCCTTTAACAAATTGACTTTGGAAATATTATTTATATACAATACCCACAATAACTTTCATTTGTATGCCATATAGAGAGATATTTCCAAAATTCACTCTGTCCAAGTAATTCTTCTGATCAAAGCTCTGCAGCACTTTCAGGTTGCTCTCAATTTAAGTTATTAGTTTCCTGGACTCTAAACCTGTTCTTTCCTTCTCTCAAGGTCCAGATAAAGTTTTCTAATATCACAATGGATTGTCCAAATACAGTATCTTGCTCATCTTCTGTTCCATTGATATTTATATCTAAATTCATACATCAACAAGGTCAATAATGTCTTTAATGTCTTCTTTAGGGAGAGCTGAATTTGGCTCCATCACACACACACATACACATACACACACACACACACACACACACATACACACACACACCGCGCCAAGATAAAGTTATCACACTGAATTCTAGGTTTTGCTCCAGTAGAATAGAGCTCTTTGGGATGGCAAACATACACCATCCCTCAGTACTGACCACACAGTGAATACTCAACCAGTATTTAATGACTGTTTGTCTGTCTAATGGTAATTGGAGTGGGTCAACATTTTGCTTCATATGTTGATTGTATACATTCAGAAACATGTCGTCTTCTGCAGAGTTCTTTTTATTAAATATTTGAATGTAAATGTTGGTACAACTCACCAAGTGACAGAAACTTGTCAATACTATAAACTGCCTCAATTGAGATATATTATTTAGTATAATATTTGGAAACTGAACCAACACTTAGGAAACTGAAATCTCTTTTGGAATTTTTTTAATTAGGTAGCCCTTTTTGTTTACATATTGTATTGCATACCCTGTCACTAATAGAAATTATCTTGGATTTAATTTGGAATGTATAGTAATAATTACTCTTCAATTTTGTATAAGTGTACAAAGTTTCAATTTAAAATTGAAGTTGGTATAACTCCAAAAACAAGGACTGGGCATCTTTTCAGCTACTTTTTCAATTCAAAGAAGGAAAAAAAAAAACCCTTTAGTCAAAGTGAAATGTTACTTAATCCACAATCTTATTTTGTTCCAATTCTAGGGTATCACAAGTATCCATGGATAAATTTCAGGTGTTTATAAAGGCATAAAACTATAAAAATATTTCCAAATTGAATATATATGATAAAGTATTTATGTAGAACAAGGTGAAAATCTTTTCCTAGGCTTGTTAAGTGGCTGTAAACTTCCAAAGAAATTAACACCTACTATTAATCTACTGTTTATAAATGAAGTTTATAATCTACTTATTTACTTCTAAATTATTATTTAGAAGTAAAAGAAAAACAGTATCTGCTCTTGAATAATCCTTCTGTACACTGTGTGAATATATGTTGCTATGACTGGTTTCATAAATAAGTCGACTGGCCAATAGCTAAATAGGATAAAGTTAGGTGGGCAAGCTAAACTGAGAATGATGGGAGGAGAAAGGGCGGTGTCAGAGGAGTCACCAGCTGATGCAGGGAGAAGCAAGATGGGCAAGCAATCCTGAGAGAAGGTACCAAGCCTCATGACAAAAGGTAAATAAGAAACATAGGTCAATTTAAATATAAGAGTGAGGTAGCAATAAGCCTGAGCTATTGGCAGATCATTTATAGGAAATATTAAATCACCATTGTTGGGTTTTGGGGAGCACTGATGAAACAGGAAAACTGTGCCTGCAAGTATCCATTTAAATGCTCCTGTAAGAGAGAAGATTATTTCTGAGATAGAGTAAAAGGTGTTTATATAATGAGATACGAGAAGCAGAATAGAGCTTATTTTCCAGCATACTAAACTATAATTTGGCAATAAAAGAAATAGGGGTGTATTGTTCAGACTTTTGACTGTGTGGTCAAAGGCCAGACAGAACACATTTTTTTCTACAGGAAAATTGTGGGTTTTTGTTTGTTTTGTTTTGTTGTTTTTGGCTCATAGTTTTAGAGGTCTCATCCTATAATCTGTTGATTCATTGTAAATGAATTTTTAAACAGTCTTATTAAATAAGAAACATGGAACCAAATACAGGGGGTAATAGCCAAAGAGATAAGAGAAATAGTGAAGGGCTACCAACTAACCTTAACTTACCACCTTGCTG
This sequence comes from Onychomys torridus, assembly GCF_903995425.1. Lineage (NCBI taxonomy): Eukaryota > Metazoa > Chordata > Mammalia > Rodentia > Cricetidae > Onychomys > Onychomys torridus. The sequence goes on along the minus strand of NC_050444.1, from coordinate 41,718,961 downwards.
TCGCTACCCAAGAGAGAGCTTCTTCTTGTCTAACCTGTGCTTTTATTGCCTCGTTGTTCTGCCTTTTCATTGGCTCTAAGCTCAGCCACATGACTTCCTCATCACTGCCTATCTGTACAGACCTCCAAGTCTCCATGGTTTGTACTGTGATTAAAGGCGTATGTCACCATGCTTGGCTGTGTCCTTCACCACAGAGACTCTGCCTGCCATGTGATCAGATTAAGGGTGTGTGCTACCACCACCTGACTTCTATTTATGGCTTGCTGTGACCTCTGATCTCCAGGCAAATTTTACTTATTAACATACAAATAAAATATCACATTTCAGCACAAATAAAATAGCACCACATTCCACTGTTACTAAGCTCTGGTGAGACAAGATTATGACAGGGAGGCTACTGAAGCAAAGCTGGTCACTGTAGCATGGTAAGAAATTAAATAGCAGAGGATCTATGTCTTCCCTCCTTTTCATTCCCATCAGACCTTAGCACATGTGATGGTATTGCTCACAGCCAAGTCAAATCTTCTCAGTTTGCCATTTGTGGAAATCCTTTCACAGACATGCCTAGAGGTGTGTTTCACTAATCTATGTGCTTCTCAATGTAATCAAGAGAGCCATCAAGATGAACCATCACAAAATGAGAAACCAGAGAACTTCATTTTTGATATGCAAATTAATGCCACAGGGGACAAGGATCATTCTATGTAGTCATTTTTTGTACACTAGGAAAGAATTGCTTCTGGAATATTGTAAAAATACTTTAAGAGTTGAGCCAAAAAGTGCCTCAGTGAGTCTATCTTATCATTGCCTATATTTCCTGAAATATTTAGTTTGAAAACATGAATTGGTACCTGCTTCATATACTCTGAACTGGAGAGAAAATTATATAGATCTTTTAAACTGCCCAAGATACAAGTCAACATGAAAGGGCAATAAGATTTTAAAATGATATTGTAAATAATATGTAGAATTCCATTTTCATTCTAAATAATAATGATAAAAGACTGTAGTAAATGTATGTTCTAATCATTATTGCATTTGAGGACTTTTTATTTTTTTAAGGAACTAATACATAATTTTTGTTTACATTTCATACAACATCTGAGGAAATTTCAAAAGGTATGGGCTGAATATACATGGAGAGAGAGAGAGATACATACATATATGCACATATTTACAGACAGTAACAATTAGTGAATAAAAATTCCATGAATTTGAAAGAGATCAAGTTGAGATAAATGGTAGAGTTTGGAGGAAAGGAAAAGAAAGGGGAAATGATTTAATTATATTAGAGTCTCAAAAAATAAAATCATAAAAAGCTAATTACTTTTCAAATACAGGGAAGAGTAAGTACATGTAACATTTATTTGGGAACAATCTCCATTTTTCTCACCTTATGTTAAATGACTATCTCAGAAATCTCTGTGTGAAACAGTGGAAGAAACCAGGAGTCATGGTTGGACTATCTCTTAGTTCCCACTGCTTTTAATGGAGGTATTTTGTCCCTGAACTCCAGGGAGATATTTTATGCTGATCTATGGTTTAAACTCCAATTCTGAGACTGAAAGGAAAGTGAAAAATCCCACTGAGTTTATTGTAGGTCGTGTAAGAAATCAGAGGAGGGAAATAAGAAGGAGGCCTCCAAAAAGGAGCGCCATAACCTAGGCTGGCTGACCTTGAAGTTACTAGTCTGAGTTATACTGCATACAGTGCCTTTTCAAAGGAGTCCATGGTGTGCCATTCTCTGTTTATCTTCACAAGGGGGTTCAAATCACTCACCACCTTGAGGTTACCCTCTCCAATACAGATTTCTCTGCTGCTGAAATCACTGTAGTATTTGTGATGACTGTGAAAAACTTACCTTACTTTTCACATAAGAACAAGACTAGAACCTGTATGTAACACACACTAAGACTCCAGGGCCATAAATTCATGGAGCTGCTACTTAAATTGCAAGAAATTCATGCGAGTTTCAAAAAGATAGAATTATTCTCCATGGAGAAGTTAGTAAGATGCATAAAATCTTATTTGTAATTTTTAAATTAACAATATTAGTCTTCAATCCAGAACTAAGTAGACTTGTTGTCATTATTTTATTACTTTTTAATTATGCAAAACAGTTGATTTCAATGTTCCCTTTTATATATGTCTGTAATGTACTAAGATCATATTCACCTCATTTCTTGCTGTTCTTCTCTCCCCTCCTCTCCTTGATCCTCTTCCTTCTTTCTAATGTTCTCCCTGCTAATTCCATGATGTTTTTTTTCCTATGGACTCTATATTTGAAAAAAAAGAAAGAAAGAAAAGATGTGATACTTGCATTTTTAAGTATGGCTTATTTTGTTTACCATAATGATCTCTAATTCTATCCATTTCCTGTAAGTGATTTTATTTTACTCTTCTTTGTCACTGAATTTTAAACTTTCAGACATATATGTGTTCATGAATTCATCCACTGATTCTAGAACTTGGTTATAAGTTTTCCACAGTACACAGTAATATACAAGTATTTCTGTGGCATGCTGACTTATATTCCTTTAGATACATGTCTACAAACAGTAAAGCCAGATTACATAGTAGTCTTATTTTGGGGTTTGGGGAAGACTTCCATCTTTATTTGCATTGTACCTATGATAATTTACATTCCTACAATAAAAAGTTCACTTTGGTGAGTCAGTGGCTACTTTTCAAGGAAAACATCTAACTTTGTGGTCAGTTTTGCATTCCTTTCATAGACTGAAAAGGAATTTAAAATGTTTGGGAAGTACTAACTACATTCTAAAAAGTACGATGGTTCCTCCATTATCACCAAGATTTGCTAGTTTTATTTAAATGAATTGTTTTGAAAGTAAAATTGTTTTGAGAGCAAAATCCATGTTTGTACTGGGTGTAAGATTAGACTGTACCCCTATAATCCCATCACTTAGAAGGCTGAGGTAGAAGGATGTTAGGTTCAAGGCAAACTTTGATAGCATGGACTATTTCATACAACTGTAAACAACTGAATTAAAATGCAAGCATGCTTCATGTGGCTGCAAGTGCAGAGGAGAAGAGGAGGTGATTACACATCAGATTTCATTGACACTTCTAGGCTCCAGATTACGATATTCTTTTTGTGTCTTTTTTAAATATTCCAGGCAATGAGTGAGGCACATATATTTATGCATTTATGCACACATGCCAATATGAATACTAGCCTGGGTGACTCATAATCTGTTGACCTTCACATAGCACCAGGTCCTTCAAATATTGATTCAGTTAGTCTGTCTTTACTAAAATGAAATATATACTATGTGCTACATTAAGGTCTGGGCTATGAATACACTTCTGTAAATTGAAATCATAAATTAAATACATTTTCTTGTAGTTATGTTGGGAATGAAAATAGGTGGCTTGTTTCTAGTGAGAGAATACATTAACTCTCCAGGTTTCTTTTTACTTTTTTTGTGAACTGAAAGAGACCCAGATATTTGAAAAGACTAGCTTTTTTCCCTAATTCTTAAGACTTGAGCATTTTCAACTACGATTTGTCCATTCTCATCTATAAACTGTGGTCTAACATTCCAGCTCATGGCACATAAAACCACTTTGACTATGGGACTATGGGAGAAATGAGGGGAAAAGGTGAAAGCAGAGAAGTACATTTTCTTAAGAAATTCACTGAGAGCTAAACAGAGACTGGTACAAAGGGAAGAAATTTCCAGACACATTTTTAAGAATTTAAAACAAGTAGAATATCTGGGTTTTTTCAGCCCTCTGTTTCACTTCCAATTCAAGGGTAAATGGGCTTAGCCACCAACAAGGATTAAAAACTCTAAAAAACTCCAGATAACTTATTTCACTCAAAGTTGCCTTAACAGTTGTCCTTGGCCCTTGAACTGAATTCGTGACATTGAAGACCCAGAGAAAGAAGAAGGGAATGTAGCTGAGGCCAACAGCTCCCAAACGCAACACTCAGGCCATGGATCATCTAAATTGTATTCTACTGGACCATGTTATACTGCCACAGTGATAAAATGGTAATGATTGATAGAAAATTTTAATTTAAAACTTCAAGATTAAAAAGTAAAAATATGATTTTTATAAATAGCCATGTGGTTCTACTTAATTGGAACAACTTATTTATTATTTCTTCTGTAACCTCTGCTTCATAAAAATATGTTCAAAAAGAAACAGTTGCCCAAAGACATATAGAATAGGACATTCCTCATTCCTTTTTATAGTTATATTGTACAATAACAATCTCCAAAATAGACTTTCTATTGCCTTTGTGGCATGACCTGCACACTTTCACTTTTTGATGACATCCATGTATTAATGAATGACATAGTTATCTAACAATTGAAAAAAAAACATTTATTTTCTGTACAACTAAGCTGCTGATGAGTTTTATAATCTCTCCTTTGATAGTTTCTGTTGATGATGTTTCAAGCATATGGATTCAGAGTAAAAGTTACTTCATCACCAAGTTCTGTGTGTCAAGTAGAATTTCATCCATAGGTCAAGCTTTATGAATTATGAGTCATGACTCCATATGGGATTGCATAACTACATGTAAGGATTGCAAAAAATTTGGCCATATGAAAGATTTCTGAACACACAATGATCAAAAATTAATTCAAACTCAAATGCATAATGAATTTAAGGTGTTTCAGAGATCTCCCAAATAGTATTACACAACATCCCTGTAGCCTTGGGTCTCCATACACATGAGCTCTCTGCACCATGCATTTTTTTTTTTCATGTACTAAATGCCAACAGCTATTCCTAGTAATACTTTGGCTTAGACTCAACTATTTTATGCTACAAATGCAATGTCTTTGTTATACATACAAAGTTTTCTGCTCTTATATAAACACGGTAGTTTAATTATAGAAAACAACTTATTATTTTCCTACCATCATTCTTCAACAAGTATCATATAAGTATATCTTTGGATTTTATTGTGTTAGAATATTGGTTTTTAAAATTGCTGCTTGAGTTGGTGATTTGGGTTTCATAAAAATTCTAATTCATTTTGATGTGGGATTAAGGAATAATTTCCAATTTTTGAAATAGCTCTAAACATACATTTTTATATTATTTATTTATACAAAGTAGCATTCTCAACATTGACAATTGTAAAATCAAAATATCGATTAACTTTGAAAAATGTTGAAGATGTACTGTGGTCCTGCAGTACCAAATATTCAGTTAAGGCTTTTATTTTCATTTTTTTCCTAAAAATAAACAATCACATCCCATCTTATTAGAATATAAATTTGCTTTCAGCATTAATAAGTGGTAAAATTATATGTGTACTAATGAATTGCTTTTCACCAACTTTCTTTGTGGTTTATTATCGCTAAATGTTTGATTTGCATGCAGACTTTGCACATTTGTACACCTTGGTCATGAAAAATTTTCTCAAATAAAAAGAGCTAGACTGCTACACAAATCCAGGGAGGCTACCTAGAAAACAGAACCCTAGGAAAGACATGGGAATCACCCAATGACAGAGAAATGGATGAGATCTACATGAACAACCTAGATGACAGTGGGAGTAATGAAGGGCAAGGTTTGAGGGAAAGAAAGCTAAGGGGAGCAGGAGATCCCAGCTGGATCAAGAACAGAGAGGGAGAACAGGGAATGGTAGACCATGATGGATGAGGAGCACATGAGAACAGGAGTGGGCAGAGTGCTGGAGAGGGCCCCTAAGGTCCACAGTGATGCATCCTCTGTAGACTGCTGTCAGTGGTCGAGAGAAAGACTAATCTGACCTAGTCTGGTGATCAGATAGCCAAACACCTTGACAGTCAGGCTGATGGAAGTGGATGCAGAGATCTTCAGCCAGGCCCCAGGTGGAGCTCCAGGTTTCTAGTTGTCGAGAAGGAGGAGGGACTGTGGGAGCGTGAATTGTTGAGCCCAGGATTGGAAAAAGCATGGGGAAGAAAGGCCAGATGAATGGAAGCACATGAATTGTGAACGAACGAAAGGCTGTGGAGCCCCCAGCTGGATCAGGCCCTCTGGATAAGTGAGACAGTTGAGTGCCTTGGACTGTTTGGGAGGCATCCAGGCTGTGGGACCTGGACCTGTCCTTAGTGCATGAGCTGGCTGTTTGGAACCTGGGGCTTACACAGGACAGTTGCTCAGCCTGGAAGGAGGGGACTGGACCTGCCTGTACTGAATCCACCAGGTTTAAATGAGTCCCCAGGGGAGTCTTGGCCCTGGAGGAGAGGGGAATGGAGGTGAGGGACTGGGAGGAAGGTGGGTGCAGGGTCGGGAGTGGGGAGGGCAGGGGAACCCATGGCTGATATGTAAAATTAAAACACAAATATAATAAAAAAGGGGGGAAATAAAAAAGAGCTCACAAGTAGAAAAAGTATAAGAAATCTTGTTCTGTAAGGCTTTCATTTCAGGTCAGTGCCCAGGCCATACATGAAGATGCTATTTAGGTGATGAGTGGAATTCAAGGAACATAAAACTCTTGATTCTGTTTTCTTGTGTCTTAAATAGTACAAAGGACTTTTCTTCTTAACCAATTAGATTAGAAAACACAGGGGACATGATATGAAGTAGGAGCAGTATCTCTAGTTAGTCTCTTGCTAATTCTGACACACACCATGTGCCTTATGGTCTTTTTAACCATTTCTGTCTCTCATGTGAACAATATCATGCATTTCCACATCATTCGCATTCTTGGAAACCTCTTTGTACCTGGAATTTAAGAACAACATGTTTTATTTGGCACTTGTAGATAGATTCATTGATTTGTATTTGTAGTTCCTAGTGTGTTTTGTTGCTCTATTATGGTCTTTGAATAAGCTGGCCCATATGTACAGAATTCTGCAGCAATAACCACAGCATCATAGGGAACCAGAGAAAACAGACAGCTTGGGGCTCTTGTCCAGAAAGCTGTCTGTGACCATTGTGAATTTTGCTGATGTTATCTTTTACTCATTTTCTGCAGCTCAATGCAATTTCTTTTCCAAGATTGACAATTTGACCAGTCCTGGATGTTGGCCTCCTGTCATTATCCGATTTTTCAAAAATGTTTCCTCCCCAAATTTAAGACAATAGTCTCAAGCCAAAGGTTTCCATCAATGAAGTGTACTTAAAATCTGCAATGATGTCCACTGGACCTCATCTTGAGATTTCCTTGAGATCTTCAGTCTCAGAAACCTCTGATTACTTCAGAGTGTCATTGTAGATCATGGAACCTGGCCACCTTTCACACCATGAGCATAGCCATGAGCCTTGGGTATGTAGGCCATCAAATAACATTAGAGACAAACTTATTATAATTATACCAACAGTTTGAGCAATAATCTTAATTTATTCAACTGAGTCCAGACAAGGTTGTTAAAGATGTATGGCCTCTAAAATATTATCACTGAACAACATATCTGGTCGTTCATGGAAAGTAGAATTAAAAATAATAGAAGTCAATTTTGCTCTCCAAACCCATCACCTCTCCCAGTCATTTCAATTGTCAAGATTTTCCATTAGAGATAAGATTTACTATTTTTTAAACCTTAGTACCTTTAATCAGTGCTTTTGCTTTCTTCTAAGAGAAGTGAAAACTACACTTTACATGACATATACCCCGACTGTTCTTCCACTTACCACAAAACAATGAAAGCAGTTGGTGTTGTGATGGTGTTAATATATTCATGCGATAGGTTGGTAGACATATGGGAATCCAGGTTTTTTCTCTTGCTTGTACCATTTTAAAAAGGAAGTTCTAGACATGCACTTTATGTACATAAAATATAATGTTCAAATAGGGACAATGTATGAGAACACGGTAGTTGTCAGCTATGTGCTGTCTGCAGGGATGAGTTTTCAGTGTGTGGTATTTTAGACTTCATTATATTGTCCCGTAGAGCATTCCTAAAAAAAGCAGCAGGTAAAAAAATCAGTAGCATTCAAATGAAATGATACTCAGGGGGGTGAAGAATGTGCTTTTTGCCCTCAAATTGTCTCTATTGACAGAGTTGCCTTTGCTTTGCCATTGAATTCTGACAAGGTGATTATTTTTAAAAACCAAAATAAGGTGCATAATACATTTTAGCCTGAAGCTAAAAGTTAAGTGTGAATATTCATTCTTTTTGCTCTTCATGGGAAATAGAAAAAGAAAGCAAAGAAAATCTGTGGCCAGAGTTCTGAAGTGTTAAGCTCTATCAATTACACAAAGTTAAGGGACAGTGTTTAAATGAAATCATCTTTTAACAATAGGAAATTATTTTTCATTTTAATGCTGAGATTTTGTTGAGAGAAAGAAAAATTACAGTTTTCTTCAGAGTAACCTATCAATTTAGTAGGAAGTTAGTATATTTAAATATAGTAAAGCTCATGGTTCCCACACAGAACAGTCTCACACAAAAGTGCGAAATGTAAGTGCAACCTGTCAGCAGACATGTGCTCCACAGTCACATTTGTGGACTTGGGGTGGTAGGTAGACCAGACTTTAGCTCATGCTCTGGATCTGCAAAGCTTTTCTGTAGAGAGAATGCATCTGTGAATAGTGTTCCTCTGCCTCCACTTGCCAGTGGTTTGAGTTACAGTCAATGGCGTGAGTCTGACAAGGTCAGATGGTACATCAGTGGGCAAGCTCACCCCTCTGCCAATACTGTGAAGGGTTACTCATTAGGTCAGGTTTCCTTGTCTCCATGGACCTTTAAATACTAGTGGCCTTTAAAGAGGAACTAAATCAGAGCATGGATCTGGGCAATATTTTTTAAGCACATAGAGATGAAGTGAATGTAGACTTTGGGTTTACCCTATTAAACATGACTAATAATTCATTAACTTGTCTGTACAAACATACAGGCAGCTGCACATGTCTTAGATGACATGAATCCTCATCACCGAGCCTCTCAATTTGCAAACAAAAGGATAAAAAAGAAGAGAAAATTTTAAACAATTCTGGATTTTGCCAACAATACAATATTATTACTTTAACTAAAGTTATGGATAAAATACCAGAAAGACCAAGGTCTGATTTTTGATTTCACTTGAAAAAAAAAAATCACAAATTTCACTTACATGTATTGATGCTCTCTATGGAATTTGTTACTTCTGAAAAGTTTTTTAGCCCCTATTCCCAGCTTACATTTTGGCTTGGAATTTTTGTTGTTGTTGTTATTATTATTATTATTATTATTATTATTATTTTACTTTTCTTTTGCTTGTCTGCATTTGTGTTTTGGTTTGGTTTTGAGATATAGTCTTTACATGTAGCTCAATCTTTTCTCAAATTTGTAATCTTCTACCTTAGAATCTGCCAATATTGTCATTCTACTTACAGTGCCACCAAAAGTAAACTGGATGGCAGAATTAATTACATGGAAGAAGGGAAATGTCATTATTTTGAATGCTGGCTATGATTAATATATTTAAAGATATAATCATAGAATTCAAATTTTTAAAAATAAAACCAAAATTATTCTTAAAGTTTTTTCTTTCCTTTGTGAAAACTATCTTTAAGGCTGAAACAAATTTGAGAAAGACTTTAAATAGTTCTAGAGGCTGTAGTAATTTTTGAGAACTTTTGAGGTTTACATTCATAAACATTTAGTGTTTCAAGTCTCTGTAGTTAAATTATAATGTGACTTGAGGTTATGTCATGATCAGTTGTATAGGATATGATGTTTCAAATTGAGAAAAGCTAGAGCTTTACCACAGAGGAAAATACTGACAATGCTGTCCTGTGTAAAAACTAACAATCAGTGCAAGCAAGCAAGCAAGCAAGCAAGAAAGAAAGAAAGAATGAGAAAGAAAGAAAGAAAGAAAGAGAAAGAGAGAAAGAAAGAACATAGATAAATAGATAGATATCAATATAGATATTGATAGAATAATAATCAAAAGAATAACTTGAAAAGATTTACAATTCTAAATTGAAACAGTCACCAACATATAATTTGATCTTTTCTAAGATTTAAAAAATAATATTTAACCAACAGCAAAGAAGGTAAATGCTTAAATAATAGAAAGATGTTTATTACTTCTCATTAGAGAAATACAATTAAAACTATGCTTAGATCATAGTTTGTCTAGCAATTTGACAAGAATAAAAATCTGAGAGTGATGCATTGCTAAAGAGACAGGAAGCAAAATCTCATCAATATTTTGATAATGTAAGAGCACACTGCAAAAACCAGCTGTAATGTGATTTGATACCAGCTAGAAGAATTTAAAACTCACCATCCCTTCACCTAATAATTCCTAACTACCAGGAGCTTTCAAGACTGATAAACTCAGTGTTATATGAGCATATTCATAATGCATTGTTGTCTGAAAGGAACACAGCGTAGGTGATATCAGCTAAGGATTTTGTTCTTAGGAAAAAAAAATCAGCTATGATCAACAATGGGTGTTTTTGGTTTTATTTTCACATTAGTACAAAAAGAACTGGAACAAATGTTACGAAAAGGGGGAAAGTGAGACATGAAACTTTGTATTACATGTCATCTTCCATTTTAAAAGGGAAACAATATTCACATTTCTTAGAAATATTTGCAAATGTCTCAGGTATTTCCAGGCAGATTAAAAGAAAGAAAGAAAGAAAGAAAGAAAGAAAGAAAGAAAGAAAGAAAGAAAGAAAGAAAGAAAGAAAGAAAAAAAGAAAGAGAATGTTAAGTAAGTACTCTTTTTTTAAATTAAGAAATGTTTTATTCATTTTATATACCAATCATAGATCCCCCTCTTCCATCCTCCTGCCCCTCAAGCCTCCCCCACAACTCACTCCCTATTCCCTCCTACAAGAAAGTAAAGTATGGGGAGTCAGCAGAGCCTGGTACATTCAGTAGAGGCTCAAGGCTGTTGAGAATGTTAAGTACTCTTATAGAGAAGTGTATGAGTCACTGAGAGATAAAGGGATAGTCCTTGGGGAGTTCACTACAATCAGAAATAAAACAAGTGGAAAAATAAATTTATAAGAGAAAAATATTACAAAGATGTTATAAAATGTCATGTTATAAAAAATCTTCTAAGTTGTAAACCACTATGAAACTCAGATAAACAGGGAGGCCATGGAATTCCTCAGGTGACAAACTTCTTCCAAGGATTTTTAGTATGTGAAAGTGTGTCTGCACTGGCCTTGGACTCAACCACAGTATCTGATAAGCAGGTGCCTGTGAGATGTTTCATAGAAAACAGGCTACCTTTGGAGCACAGACCTGAGGCTCTCTGAGTTCGAGGACAGCCTGGTCTACAGAGTGAGTTCCAGGAAAGCCAGAGCTACACAGAGAAACCCTGCTTGGAAAAAGTAAAAGAAAAACAAAACAAAACAAAAACAAACAGGTGGCCTGTAAACTGCCTGCCATCGGCAGGTGATGGTTATGTAACTACAACAGTTTCAGAAAATAAGGGCACAGGAGCACAGCTACAATTTGGGGTTAAAGGATACAGACTCCACTAAGATGGCACTTCCTGGTCAGGATATCTTTATATAAAATGTCATGCAATTTCAAAATAGTCACTGGAGAATCATTTGGGATAGAAAGCAAAACAAAGCCACCTACTTTATATGGTGAACAAGCTAATTAGATCAGCATCATTATCACAGACTTCTAACCAAGCAAAGGAATTCAACTCCAAAGGACACAGGAAAGTGAGGAGTTCTGTTGACCACCTTTTAGGACAGACCTCAAATAAATATTCAGAAAATGCATGTATTTGACCTACAAAATAGAGTAATTTAAGGAACACCACTGAAAGACATAATCACTAAGTGTTCTTTTGAAAATCATATTTATATCAATACAATTAAAATAAGCTACAAAAACTTGGAAACCATATTTCAATCATTGTATCAATGCAAAAGAGAGAATCAATCATATCAAAATTTCTACTTTCATTGAAATTAATACACATTATTTTAAAGGTTTGAATGTACAATCCTTTCTTTTCTTGTATGATACATCTCTTGTATTTAAGCTGTTTTATCCTTGAAGTCCAAAAACCAAGTACACTCACTGCTAATATTGAGATGCTAAATTGTCTTTATTAAGGAGCCTTTTCCAGTCTTTCCAGACAGAAATAGTCCCAGAAGCCTAAGATAACTAGATAACCTGTCACATCTGTGTGTCTTAGCTTCCCCAGACTGCGGGCCACTTCAGGAAAAAGACTTAGTCAGCAACTTTCAGAGTTTGTACTATACATGGTGTGATGTCTCGTCTGCAACGGATTTTTATAAACATGCCCATGTCATCAGAAACAGGCATATGTAGAACAAGCAAACCACTGTGAAACTGAAAATTTGAAACAGAGAGCAGTAGTTCACAAACGTCAAGCATGTGCTTCAAAAATGTCCAAGGCACACTCTAGAACGATCCAATTAGAAGCCATGTGTGAGAGACTCTGGCATTCTGAATGTCATAAGTAGAATCTGAAATATACTTCACAAGATCACATTTTGAATACTTGGCCTGAAGATCCTGGCACAAATTGAAAGCTGTGGTGCCTTCAGGAGACAGGATCAGGCTTTCAAAATTGGGTCCCCAGAGGTGTGCCTGGAGAATTGTACCTGATCCTGGCTCCAGGTCTCGAACACTCTGTTTTCTGGTTTGCTAGCATGAGTGTCTTTAACATAGGCTGCTGTGCTTTTTTGAAAGAAAATGGCCCCCAAAGGGAGTCAAACTATCAGGAAGTGTGGCCTTGTTGGAGGAGGTATAGTAAGTCCCTTTCACATTTCAAGCAACAAAGTTTATCCCGCTACACGTCTTCATGTGGCCTTCAATTAATCAGATGGTCTAAGAGAAACAGCTGCTGAGGAGTATCTGCTGGCTTTTGCTTCCTCCACTTCCTAGGCGATGGGGAACCACCAGCAATCCAATTTCCGCTTCTATCATTGGAGTAATTACCCTTATTGGGCCTTGACATGTGTTTATTCTAATATTCAGAGTGACAACCACAAGCTACCAGAGGAAATTTCAAATACAGCATTGAACCAAAGTCCCTTTCCTCACATGCTGATAATAGAACTGGCAAAAGAGGAAGTGAAACAGAACCAATGTAGGGTATGAGATGAGACTGAAGACTGTGAACAGAATCCTGACAATGTGGGCAGAGGAAAGGTGGAAAAGCTGGAGCATGGTTTGCTGCGAGGGCTCTTTATAAGAACTGGCAGGGGTGTAGGGCCGGCATCACAGAAAATGAGCATATGATTTCAAAGGGAACAGAAGCTAAGTCCTGTTGTAGGACTTGCTGGCTGGCTTAACTGGAGCAGGGAGGCCAGCCTGTCCGGCATGGCAAGAGAAAGGCAAGGAGGTTAGTAGGACAGCATGAGCAGATTGTTTGTGACTAAATCTTCTAGGGTAGGAAGGATTTTAGATTTCATTAAGTGAGCTGGGAAGTTATTAGAGGCTTTTAACAGAGAAGTGACATAATCTGATCAAATTTTTAAAGATTCATTGGTAACAGACAATAGGAGAATTTTTAATGATTAAAACTAGCTATAGAAACAATAAAGATGTGAAATATTTAATTGAAAATTTGACTTTGAAAATAAGAGAATGCAGGCTAAAGAGATGGGTCAGAGGTTAAGAGTACTGACTGCTCTTCCAGAGGTCCTGAGTTCAATTCCCAGCAACCACATGGCGGTTCACAACCATCTGTAATGACATCTGGTTTCCTCTTCTGTTATGCAGGCATACATGCAGGCAGAACACTGTATACGTAATAAAAAAAAATGTTTAAAAAAAAGAAAATGAGAGAATGCTATCTAGTAAAATTAAAGAAAGTATTACAATTGAAAGTTTATATAAACAAAAAGAATTTATTTTTAAATAATGCCCAGAAAATGGAGATACAATATTTGGGGGGATTGGGAAGGTTGACATTAATAAGAAATTATTTCTTTTAAGAGATGCACATAAAGTTATACTTCTAAATATTGCAGCATATTGTTGTAAAGATTTATAGTTAACTCTAAAAATTAATATGATATACTAAACTCCTAAAACACTTAAATAATTATAAAAATAATAACTTAAATTGTGTGTATGTATGTATGCATTTCAAAAATATTAAGCAACCATTTCAATGCATTAATACAATAGGGAAAGATATGAGCTTTATAATAAACAGAGATAGAAAAGCATTATGAAAAGTCTCCAGTGAAGTCAAACCTTACTTTATATATATTATAATTTTAACTTTTAGGTTATAATTAAACTATCTCCCTTTCCTTTTCTTGCCACATACCTTTTCCTTGTATCCCTTGCTGTTTTTCAAGTTCATGGCTTCTTTTTCTCTATATGCTGTTGCCTATGTGTGTGTTTTTCTAAATATATAAATACAACGTGCTTTTTTTTCTTTTTACACATATATTTTTGTTGAAATTAATTCTTTTATATAATATATTGTGATCATGGCTTTCCCTCCTCCAACTCTTCCCAGATCCTTCCCACCTCCACCCGCCCAACTCCATATCTTCTGACCTCTTTCTCTCTCTCTTGCTCGTCCAAGCAAAAAAAAAACAAGAAAAAATCATAAGAAACTCACACACAGTGAATAAAACACAAAAGCCAAAATCATAAAGCATAATATAGAAGCAAAAGACCATTAAGACAAAAAAATTCCTATAAAAAGAAATATGGGGAAAATAGTCTACAAAAATACCGTATTGAGTTCATTTCATGTTGGCCATCTACTGTTGAGTGTGTTGCCTGCCTTTAAGAGTGGTTAATATATCAAGTGAGACTCCATTGGAGAAGACTAATTTTTCTGTTGTGATTGGCTATCAGTTGGAGATAGCTTCTTGGTGAGAGATTGGAACTCCTGTCTACTTCCCCTCCCAGTACGGGAACCCTGTTTGGCTGTGCAGGTCTCGTCCATGCTGCCATGGGTGCACGCTTACCACAGTCTCTGTGAGTGCAGATGAGTGTCAGTTCTGTTGTATCTGGAAGACAGTTTCCTTGGTGTCATCCATCCTCATTGACTTTCAAAATCTTCCCATCTCCTTCTCTGTATAACTCCCTGAGCCCTGAAAGGAGAGGATTGATAAAGACATACCATTCAGGACTGAGTGACACGAAGTCTCTCACACTGCATATTGCCAATTTTGGGTCTGTGTTAGTTCCCATGTACTGCATAAAGAAACTTCTCTGATGATTGTTAAGTGAGGCACTGGTCTACAGGTATAGCAAAATATTGTTAGGAGTCATTTTAATGCTGTATTCCTTTATCACAACAATAATATTTGGTTTCCCCTATGGTCTACCTAGGCTGATTATTTGGCCACTTGGGGAGTGTTAGGCATGGGTAACATCTCATGGAATGGGCCTTAAATCCAATCAAACAGGGGTTGGCTACTACCACAATATTTGTGCTACTCTTGCACCAACATATCACACAGGCACACCACTGGTATAGATTGCAGGGATTGTAGCTGGGCCGGTGGTTGTCTTTTTCTTCTGGTACATTCTAGAACTACAAAATCTAGTCAATAAGAGTTAAGACTCTAGTTAGGCACCAGATCTAATGCTTCCCTCCCCCTAGCCCCTTACTCTATACCTAATCTCTGTGGTTATATGAGTTGTAGTATGCCAACTGAAAAGTAAAAGCTAGCACACACATATAAAAGAATAATATGCCGGGTGGTGGTGGTGCACACCTTTCTTTAATCCCAGCACTCTGGAGGCAGAGCCAGGCAGATATCTGTGAGTTTGGGGCCAGCATGGGCTACCAAGTGAGTTCCAGGAAAGGTGCAAAGCTACACAGAGAAACCCTGTCTTGAAAAAACCAAAAATATTAAAAAAAGAGAATAATATATATTTTCTTTTTTGATGCACTAAAACTATTAGTTTGGCTTGATGTTATAAGTTTCCAGCACACCACTGGCTAGACTTTATACTCCATCTGGGAACTGGCTATAACCACCTTTTTGCTGCTTCTTTTGGGGACCCAGCTGGGGCTGGAATATAGCAAATCTTGTGTCCAGAATATGTGTGTATGAAAGAGAGAGAGAGAGAGAGAGAGAGAGAGAGAGAGAGAGAGAGAGAGAGAGAGAGAAGGAGAAGGAATCGGTTCAATAATAGAAAAAATGTACAATATTAAAATATTAAACTGATATTGCACAAGATACACAATGATCAATAAGGCCATTAGACAAACCTGAAAATAAGAGAATATAAGTTATAATAATGAAAGGAAAGTTGTGTGATTGCTATATTATTACTATAATGACCAAAGTTATAAAATAAGATAACACCAAGATTTGGTGACAGTATATGTGGAGAAACTAGAATGCTCTTCTGAAAAGAAAAGTGCTTGTTGGGATCAGTAATGTGATGGTGTCTTTAGAAAAGAGATTGCTGATTTCTTATGTTAAATAGGCACCTACATTATAGCTCAGCAAAATGATAGCTTTGTGCATTTATTCAATAGCAAGGACAACAATATCACTCACAGTAGCCTTGTTATTAGAAACCACACTAGAAATCTAAGTAGTATCCATAGACTACATTATTCATTTAGAAAGGATGCTACCCATGATGTTAAGGACCAAGCTATGATTCCCAACATAATGGAGTACTCTCAGAATTACACTGAGTAACAGATGCCAATCATGAAACCATGTATGGAATATAATATGGCTCTGTTTATATGAGGCTCTGGACAGACAACATCCTCCATAAAGAGAGAAATCAAATCACCAACATCTAGGGTTGGGATGGCTTAACTGCTGCCAAGAGACCCCAGAGCTATAAAAACAGCATTTGAAAAGATAGGTTCTATATTTTAACTAGTGTGGAGATAAAATGTAGACAAGTATCCAGCTCTTCAAATGTTCCCTTAAAGTATTTGCATGCAGTTTGTCATATGTGAGTTAGAGAAAAAATAATACTGATTTAGAATTCCATAGATTCTTTATTAAGATTTTAATTACTTAATGCATTTTATAACTAGGTTTTATCCTAGCTTATTCAAACTGTCACAAAAAGTTTCACATAGGGAAAAAAAAAAACCTTTAAGTCCAATTACAGCCTTCTGTAATAACACGTAAATTACTATGCTTACTTAGAAAAGAACACTGCTATTTAGGTGTCTTATATTTAGTCCCAAAGCTTTTACTAAGTTTGAAATAATAATAATTATTATTATGAGTGGTTCTTCCAAGGAATGTTTATATGTCAATTTTATACTTTTTCATATTAAATGAAGTGAAGTCACTAAGATCTCAGGCGAGCAGCTGACTGTAACACAGAAAATGGTAAATTAATAATCTTCTTTATCTGGACAGTAAAAAGCTATCACTCTGTTGCCATGACTTCTAGCTTATAATGACTCAAAACATTATGACTGATTGATTTTTAAAATGGGTAGGGCAATTTAAAAATTTGCTTTACATTATGATCTTGGAATAAAAATATGTATGAGTGAATCAAATGCCCCATACCATTGGATTAATATGCAGCTTATCTTTGTGGCCTCACAAACTGAATGTGTCCAACTTGATCTGTAAAATCGATGCTGTGTTTAATGTGCTAGGTGCTGCTTCCCTCCATGGATGACATGAAAACCATTTATGGTAAGGTTTCAAGAGAGAGATAAGATTGATGAAATGGGGATATCAACTGGTATTCCCAAATACACATTCCTCAAATGTTTTCATGTCCAGTTTGACATATGTCTATCTCAGATCGTGGAACTCAGCCATCTTTAAATTGACTGCAGAGTGAATTCAATTCAAATACCTTAAAAAGCCTAAAGTAAATAATAAGAATGTTCTGTTGTTAGAGTTTTCCTGCCTGGCCCACAGTCAGGACAACCTCTCTTACCCGCCAGGCCCATAGATGCTCAGACCCAACCAAGTAAACACACAGAAACTTACATTGTTTACAAACTGTATGGCCATGGCAGGCTTCTTGTTATCTACTTCTTCTATCTTAAATTAACCCATTTCTATTAATCTATACTTTGCCATGTGGCTCGTGGTTTACCAGTACCTTACATCTTGTCATGGCGGCGGCTGGCAGTATCTCTCTCTTCAGCCTTCCTGTTCCCAGCATTCTCCTCTTCCTTCTCCCGCCTACCCTATACTTCCTGCCTGGCTACTGGCCAATCAGCACTTTATTTATTTTAACCAATCAGGGCAACACATTTGACACACAGAACATCCCACAGCAATGTTCTTTAAGCTCTAACAATATTTCAAGATAATGATTTAAATGTTTTGCCCATATGAATTAACTTATCCAAGAATATTGATACATCCTAATCTGTTTCTACACCCCTTGTCACTTTCTCAGTAAGCCTGATAAAGACAAAATTCCTTGGCATTCTATTCTTTTTGTTTATTGGGTTAGTTGTTCTCTTGTTGTTTATCTGGGTTTTTTGGTTTTTGCTTGTTTTTGTTTTGGAGGATTTGCTTGCTTGTTTGTTCTTGAGGCAGGATCTTATTGCATATGTCAAGCTGATATAGAATTCACTATGTAATCCAGGCTGGCCTTTAGTGTTTAATTCTCCTGTCTCTCTCTTGAAGCATACATGTATTCCATCTCATTCTGCCCTTTTCTCAGAATTTTCCCCTCTGAGATACACAGTCTACAGTTAGAGTTCTAATGATTCAGTGAACAAAACTTACTCTGAAAACTACCTGTAAAATGTTCTTTATCCTCTCATGTATATATGGTGATGAACTTCATCTTAATCATTCAATTAAAAGTACACTGGTCTTCATTTCCACTTCTGGCTTATCAGTCTTTCAGCATCATACATGTCAAATATGATCCTATATAAATATTATATGTGCTTCCTGGTTGGATCTTCTTATAACCATCTGTACTCCAATCTACTTCACATCATCATCAAAACAAATCTCCACATTATCAATCTGACAATGCTTGCCTCTGTTTAAACCTTGGATATCCCCACATGCATTCACATTGCCATATTCAGAAACATTGTATTCTGTGTCTTTCTCAATAATATCAGTCTTTTGGAACTCGACTTCAGACCTTCTCATCTTTCACTCATCTACAGATATAGTCTGCTCATTTACTCTTTCAAATACCGATTTCTTGAACAGAACTCTAGTCACAATCCACACTTGAATACTGAGTTTATAGCTGTTCTTTGTATAATTATGCCTAGAAAAATCATACATGTTTACTCATATATGTACTCTGAATTGTTGAAAATCTATAAATGTGTATACTCTACCTTCTCTTACATATTTTTCAAATATATAATTCATTTTAAGCATACTTTCTTACTCAACTCATAACATCCAGTCCTGTCATTTATGAAAAGGTAAACCTATAGAATACTGTTATAATAGTTAGAAAACAATGTTCATGGCAGTTATTAAATGAAAACCCTCGGATATATACACATGCACATATTAAACAGAACAGACTTAAATACAAGTGAAATTACTAGAAATGAAGGAGGTCATTGCTAACAGAAATAATTTATCTGGGAGATACAAAGATGAAGAATACATGGGAGCCAGAAAGCAAGCATACATTTTTACATGATTTATTTAATAGGATATTATATAACTTTAAAATAACAGTGATGTACTTATTTTTTATTATTATTATATGTGTGTTTTAATGCTGTGGATATCGCTCTGTGTAAATAAAGTTCTGATTGGCCAGTGGCCAGGCAGGAAGTATAGGCGGGACAAGAGAGAAGAGAATTCTGGGACGTAGAAGGCTGGAGAGACACCACCAGCCGCCGCCATGAGAAGCAACATGTAAAGACACTGGTAAGCCACAAGCCATGTGGCAAAGTATAGACTAACAGAAATGGGTTATTTTAAGATAGAAAAAGTAGATAACAAGAAGCCTGCCACAGCCAAACAGTTTGTAAACAATGTAAGTTTCTGTGTGCTTTCTTGGTTGGGTCTGAGCGACTGTGGGACTGGCAGGTAGAGAGATTTGGGTTCTCCTGTCCTCCCCCCTCCCACCCTCACCCCCACCTTCCCCTCATCCCTTCCCCTCCATTCCCATCTCCTCCAGGGCCAAGACTCCCCTGGGGATTCATTTAAACCTGGTGGATTCAGTACAGGCAGGTCCAGTCCCCTCCTTCCAGGCTGAGCAAAGTGTCCCTGTGTAAGCCCAAGGTTCCAAACAACCAGCTCATGCACTAAGGACAGGTCCAGGTCCCACAGCCTGGATGCCTCCCAAGCAGTTCAAGTTATTCAATTGTCCCACTTATCCAGAGGGCCTGATCCAGCTGGATATTTAAAATACATTTTAAATCTTTGAAGATAATTGTTTTAAATATATAATTATGTCTTTTTTCTCCCTTCAACTATTCCCCACCCAAAGAAAAGAAAAATTTTACAGACAGGGTCTCATTATTTAGCCTTGGCTGACCTCAAACTCAAAAAGATTTGCCTGCTGATACTGAGATTGAAAGTATGTGACACCTCTCCTGTTTCATAAAATACTCAATTTTTGCAACATTATGCCATGATTTAAAAACTGCTTGCTGATCAAAGTTTTTAAAAATCAATATTTTTTAAAAAGTTTATGCAAGAAAGTGCTAGAAATAATTCAGCCATGAATAGACATTTTCTTTTGGCATGCTGCAGTTTTGAAATATTTGTATTTATTTCGTGGATGTCATCATGGGTTTTTTTTAATACTTTGCAGCTCTGCTTCTATGGTCAGTGTTTATCCAGTTTCCTGGACTTACAGAAAGAAAAACATAAGTAATGAACTATCTTTGATTTTACTCTGTTCATTAAAAATTTTCAAACCACATCCTCATCCAGAATAGTTATCCTGCCTTAAAACTGAGTGTGAATGTCAACGCAATAGTGACATTTTTTTAATAAAAAAAACTACTGTAATTCAATGAAATCTTTTCAGGATTTAATTGTTTTTTTTTTTTCATTTGACTAAAATTTATGTAAAAATATAGAAGTTTTATAGTACAATTATCCATGTAACCCTAACACATCTCCAGATACAAAGCATTTTCTCATGCTTATTAGAATTGATAACACCATGAAGAATAACCTTCCTCCCGATTACTTCCACCACAAATGAGTTCTTTCAGAGAATTTTGTTTGAGTGGATTCTTAACAAAAATAAACTCGTTCATTTATACTGTTTCTGCTTGACTTGAAATTCCTTTGTACTTCTGGAGAGTAGCCACTTTTTTTACAGCTGATTATATTTGCATGGAAATGACCTTTTTGCTTATCCACTCCCTTCCTGCTCTATGCTTGCCTTGCTTCATATTGTTTGTATCATAAGCAAAACTATAACAAACATTGCTGTTCACAATTCTTGTAGACATCTTGTGTGTAATATCTAGGAAGGAAATTGCCATTACACTTCTGCCCAAAGTTGTAAACAACCACTTTGTAAGCCAAACAGGAATGTCTGCGTGCTAGTTTGTACGTGCCCCTGATGACATTTGGTGTGTATATAGGTTGTTTTTGTTTGTTTGTTTGGTTGTTTGGTTGGTTGGTTTGTTGGTGTTTTGGGTTTTTTGAGACAAGGTTTCTCTGTGTTGTTTTTGTGCCTGTCCTGGATCTCACTCTGTAGACCAGGTTGGGACTCAAACTCACAGAGATCGGCCTGGCTCTGCCTCCCGAGTGCTGGGATTAAAGGTTTGTGCCACCGCCACCCAGCATGTTTATGGTTTTAATGTGTCTGTTCTGGAGTATATGCCACGAACTCCCCAATGACTCCACTGAGTACCCCTTTCTATGCTCAGCAGTCTTTGGTAGATGTTTCTTGCTCATGCCTCCACAAATCATTTGCCCATTTATATTTTTCAATCACTTCCCATCTTATTATTCTTGATTTCTTCACTAAAGTGTAAATTCTTTGTCAGAGGGCAATGTTGGGAATATTTTTCCTGATCATCTACCTACCAGTCATTTTTATGCAGAATTTTGATTTTGATTAATTCCAGTGCTATCACTTTTACAATATTCTTTTGGTATTCCATAAGAACTTTGCATAGTCTGACACTATAAAAATATTTTACTGTGCTTTCTTCAAGATTAATCCTAGATTTCAGATTGAGTCCTATAATTCAGATCCAAATATTTTCCCAGGACCCCATTGGGCTGAATTCTGCTGACTCAGGTAGCATGGCATGGCTTAGAGGCACTGCTTGAGTCCTGTCCAAAGTAATTTTATATGTTATGAGACAGAATTGAGGGTTTATTATTTATATTTATTTATTACTTGTATGGACTTACAAGGTTAACAGAGCATTCATTAAGGTTTTTCTTTTCTGTCTAATAATTCCTACAAATCTGTCAAAAACCAATTGATTTTTAAATGTATTATCTATTTATGCCCTCTACATTCTCTGCTGCTGATATGTAGGTTTTTGTAGTTGGATTGTGTTGAAATGATAAACTTGGGGAAAAAATATATTTCTTCATATTAGCTCTTCAGTTTATTCACCATAATGTTCCACTCAGTTTCTTTTTTTTTTTTTTTTTTTTTTTTTTTTTTTGGTTTTACAAGACAGGGTTTTTCTGTGTAGCTTTGCACCTTTCCTGGATCTCGTTCAGGCTGGCCTCAAACTCACAAAGATCCACCTGCTTCTGCCTCCCAAGTGCTGGGATTAAAGGCATGTACCACCACCACCCGGCCAGTTTGTTTATTAACTCAGTGTCTTAAAATGCTTTATAATTTCATATCACAGGATTTGTGTATCTCTGATAAATGAATGTTTAATGTGGATATTAATAGAATTTAATTTTATTTTCAACTGCCAAAGCTAGTTTAGAGAAAATGTTTATATATGATGTCATAACCCTTTTAATAAATATTAAAATTGTTATCATTTATTTCTCTGTATTGGCTGTTCATGGGGGACAACATTTTAAAATTTTTTCATTCTTTTTTTAAAGTTCTCTTTTTTGAGATTATAATTTAATTATAACATTTCTACCTTCCATTTTCTCTTTCCAAATTCTCCTGTATATTCTTCCTTGCTCTCTTTCAAACTCACAGCCTCTTTTTCAATAATTGTTATTGCATACATATGTATGCCTAAATATGATCTGTTCTGTACGTAGAATGCTGCCTGTATATATACTTTCAGAGCTGACTGTTCCATTTGCAAACATCATCTCCCTCTTGTTGATGTGGTCTTAAATTCAATTAGAGAGCTATTGGTTACCATCAAGGTATCCATGCCCTACTATACCTTTACAGTTACCATGCCATGCAGACTATTAATGTGGTTTATAGGTGTCTTAGCTGGTTATAACTATTGGTTGCCTCCCTCCTTTGAAAGCTTGCATGGTACCTTCTAGAACCATGAAAGCTAGTATGCAAAGAGGGAGAATTCAGATTATTTCTAGCCTAGGAGTCTCTGGACCCTATTTCAGTTATTATATTTTATTATATGTTTATATACATATAGGTATGTGCATGTACATGTGAGCAGTGCCGTGGAGCAGAGATATCAGCTGTTTTGCAGATAGAAAGACAAACAGATCTGAGCCACCTTCCTTGGGTGCTGGGACCTTTCTACCTAAGACAGAAGAACAGAATGTGCTCTTAACCACTGAGTCATCTTTCCTGCCCCAGTTGACAATCACTTAATGGCAATTTATGACTATTTCCATGTATTCATATTTCTCTTGATAAAACAATGCAAAATAAAATTTTGGAGTGGCATTCATAATTCTGCAACTTCCATCTGCAACTTCCATTTAAGTCACTTTTGACTTTTCTTCACTTTTAATGTATTTGGCATTCAGTTTAGTTGTGTTTTCAATTAATGAGCCATGTTTCCTGTCTAGTGACAATTACTTAAGCTTTCTACTGTTGTGTTGATTTTTGTTTGTTTATGCTCCCTTGTATTGTGTATGTGCATCTTACATCTTTTTTTTTTTTTTTCTCATGGCTCTCCTTAGTCTTTCCATTGCTTCTGTTCTGCTAAGGAGCAATTTTAGCTTTTAATATTTTGAGAATCATCTTTATAAGCCTCCCTCCTTTCAGGAATATTTTCTCTAGTTATGGAAAATATGGGTTGTAAGTTATTTTTATTTAGTTTTTAAATGGTTTTGTACATTTAAAGCTGTTATCTTCTTGCTTCCAGTTTCTTTTGAAAAGCAAATGGGCAAAGTCAATGGTGTACTCTAGACAGAATTTAGCATATTTTCCATCATTAATGCTGGTTTGTCTTTGTCTTTAGCAAGGTGCCAATAATATATCTTCCTGTAGTTTTCAGATTTGCTATTTTTTTAAGTTATGACTTTACCCATTTGCTATTTCTTCTTCTCCAAAGAATTACATACACAAATTTCAGGCTTTCTTTTTTACATGATGTCTTTATTTAAACATGTATTTAGTTCGTATTTTTTATTACATTACCTCAAAGTTTTATAATATCATTTGATAATTATTTATATACTATAGTTTCCTAATGGAACCCTCCACCTTGTGAAGTATTATTTTGTCACATGTTAGTTGTAGTTTTTTTTGTTGTTTTGTTTTGTTTTATTTTTACAAATTGTGTTTTGAATATGTTGGTAACTAGTTTACATATGGATCTTTTTAAATTGTCTGTTCATCTTCCCTCTTATTGTCAGTTTTGCTGCCATTTCCATAGTCTGGTCAAGTGTTGTAACTTACCATTTTACTCTGATATGCTGCTGGTGACATAGCTCTTGTCCCGGAGCTCATTGAGAGCCAGCTTCTTCTTTAAAGGTCTAGTCCCTCAAGTTCAAGTTGGATTGATTTTCAGTTTATTTATGGTGCTAAAACTCATATTCTGTGCCTCATAAATGCTATTGAGCACTCTACATCCTCAGCTCAGGTTCTACATTTAATAGCGCTATGAATGCTGCTTGGTAGAAACACAGGTCTATGGTCTATTACAAAGTATGTCACCTTATTTGCAAGTAAAATGCAATTTTGAAATTTTTAAAGTAAAAAAACACCATTACCCAATGAATTGTTAAATTGAGTTATAGTTCTTAAATTGAGAAATCATATAACTATTTAAAAGTTAACAGAAATTGTAAAAATTTACCCTTATTTCATATTGTTCTGATTAGTGTCTTACAGAATCTTCTTGGAGCATGGCTTTTGAAAGAACAATGTTGTACATTTAAGATGCTGAGGATAAAACTCTGGGCTTGCACATAGCTGGCAAATGATCTACTACTGAACAACATCCCCATACCAAAATCATAGTGCAGATTAGCCTCATACTCATGATCCTACTCATGAGCCTTATTCTGCTCAAATCTGTTATTACTGGAAAGTGCCCCTATACCTCGCTTATTTATTTGACAAAACAAGTAATTAGTGGTTATGGATTATATATCCAAAACTGTGTTAGGGACATAGATCCCAAGATCTCAGTGTAAATATACTGAGTTATAAATATAGAGTGCATCACTATATATGGGTCTAGGATTTGAGTCCTCTCTCTGGCCCTAGCTGTCTTTGTATCAGTAGACACATTAACGTCTCTCTCTGAGTGTCAAGTTTTAACTGAAGAAAGTCAGTGTTAGACACAGGTATTTCTAAGCTTCTTTTCTCCTTTGTAATCAATTCCTCTATACTACAACTTCACAACGATCACCACCAAATCTATCAGTGCAAATCCCAAATACATAAAATAATGCCTAACCTTCAGTAAATGTAGAATACCTTAAAAGTAGGTGCTTAATGTTTTGCAAGGGGATCATTTTCTAAAATTATATATAGCGAGATATATGTGAATGTATATGTATAGATATATACAATTATATGCATGATTTTATTCCTTAGCTATTTCAAATCTGTAAGTCTGCTTAAATACGAAATTTCATTCTTTTTTTTAATATATTTACTTTTTCTCTCTTGTCTATGCTTTAGTCAATTTCTGTTATCACAGTTCTTAACTATGGCTTTGTTTTTGTTCTTAAAGTCTATATTTTCTACTTACTAAAAAATTATTCAAAAATTTTAGATTTCTATTTGGCCACATTTAATATCGATTATTAATACATTCTTTGAAATAAAGCAAGCCTTTCATAAGAATATCCAATAAAATTATGCTTAAGTGTACTTTATAGAGCCCATTGTGACCATCTCTATGTATCTTTCACAAATAGCACTTTAAAAATATGTTTGATCATTCAATTCAAAAGGAGTGGAAACTACTTATGTTCCAGCCAGCTGCTCTGGAGAAAAAAGTATTAATGGACGCACCACACCTTCAGCCTCTTGTCTCCAGTCTCTGTGCTTAGCTGCAGGATTCCCATTAACATTAATGGGAGCTCCATGCACACATCACCTGGAGAACAGACCCCTTGTGCTTGATCATTATCTTCCTAGACAGGTAGGAATGGCATCAATCAGGTATCCAGCTTAGTTTCACAGTATGTACTATTAAAGGCATCAGGGCAATAAAAACACAGCCTTCTAATACTTTCTTTAAAAAATAGTTTTTAAAAAGTGTAGAACAACAAAGCAAGCAGATTTTAAAAGCATGCAAGGAGTACACCATTTTCCTGCATATCCTCTTGTAATTACAAATGACCTAAAACTAAAGCAAACACATTATTTCCCTTACACGACAGCGATAATGGGATAATAAAGACAAGCTTCATTATGTAAAATGGATTTGATTTACTATAAAGTAGCCAAATGGTGAACAGATAGTGGAGTTTACACAGGATCTGCTTGACCTCTGTTTTCTCCTTTGCTTTTAACATTTTCCCACCTGAGCATTAATACATCAAGCACTTTTATGTGGTTAGAAAGAAAAGGTGAGTGATTAATACTAGTGCAGGAGATGCAGGAGGTTGGAAGCAACTCTATGAAAATAGAGGCCTGTTTCCACAATTCAGATGTACTATGTGTTTGCTGCAGGAAAGGACAGGAAGGAACAAAAGAGATGTGTGTGTAAGGAATGCAAAAAGAGATTTGTGGTCTGGCTGGAGGACTCATTTCATCAACTATATAGCTGAGAATGTCATCTAACCTTTCTAAAATCATCTTTTCATTTTCAAAATGTATACATTTCAGTCTAATTAGGAGACTTACAGGAGATATTCAGTATAGCAGATGGCAATTAGTAAATGCTTTGGGAAAAAAAAAAAAGAGTGACTATTATTTTCCTCATATAGCATTATTAACCATAAAAGGTAATATGATATTACAGACCAACACTAAGCAGACATATACAGGTGAGGAGGCCAAGTTCTACATCTAAGCTTAAAATCTAAGCCAAGCTCTATTTCATTATACCTTTTAGAAATATGGATATCTGATGAAGTATATAAATAAAAACATGCACATATATACTGACATTTACATATGTCTACATATCTTGCCAACCAGGCTATTTTCCTTTAAAGCTTTAGAAAGTATAATTTTTCAGTGACATCTTACTAGGTTTTATATCAGTTGAAGCATAAGCAGGCTTACTCTGGAGGCTGATCAAATCCTAATGGCACCATGAGTAGGCTGGAAGTCCAGGATGAGGACAGGAGAACAGACGGTTATTTGCTGAACATTCTGAGTGAGTGCAGTTCTGTGCACTCCCTTAAGCACGCTCCATGAAAGACTCCCATGGAGATTGTAACAGCCTAGTCTTACAAACAAGGAAACCAAGTTTCCATGAAGTTGCTTCCCCTTGATCACCCCACTGTCAAGTGAGGACATGACTGCTCAAGGACTTTGATCTTCAGGAGTTCATTGTCCTTAGTAAATGATAACCTGTCTTTAAATGAACAAGGTAGAAAACAAGGGGAAGAGATTTCTGTGGCATAGTATGTAACTTGTGTTGCACTGACCCATAGACTTAAGCATTAAAAAATCAAGAATTTAATTCCTTTTGTTCCCACTGGCCTTTGCCAGACCCAGTACTAGGTCCCACGTGATGCAACCAAAGCTAAGGGAAACTGAAATCATATGCATAGACATCTTCAAGTCCATCTTCTCCACTTACCTGCTTCTTAAAAGCACAGTGATTCAAAGTCCCCTCAAACTGTCACCCACCTTTGCCCTCAGTCATTGGAGTCATAGACTGGAAGAACATAGATAAAACGCATTCAACCGGATTTTTATAGAAATTAAATATTAAAATATTTGGTACTAGTTTTCAAAAATACTTATTAGTAATTTTGGTTGTACTTGCCCAAAAGTTCTATATTATCAGTCCAAAAATCTCTTACAACTGTCATATCCTCATGTCTAAAATTCATATGACTAAATTTCTATTTGTGAACAAGTATAAATCAACAAGTCTTTGTACAATAAAAAATACTTCTCTGAGATGGATGTGGCAGTACATGCCTTTAATTTTAGTATTCAAGATGAGCTGGCACAGGGATATTACCCTGGTCTGAATTATATACTTAGTCTGAGGCCAATTGGGGTTACAATGTGAGAGCCTGTCTCAAAAATAAATAAGTAAGTAAATAAATTTCCTAAAATGTAATTGAATCACAGATATGTATGTTGGTCAGTGTATTGAATATCTTGGGATCTTGAGTGAAGATCTTCACATAGGGTTCTGCATATTTGTGAGAAGTCATGCAGAACCAATATTATTTCCAGTATCAGCAAGCCTATGACTGAGCGATGGGCTTCCATTTTCAAGCTTTATGGACCAAATACAGAGACATTCAGTTCTGAGCTATAAAGAAATTTATATTTGGGGGAATACTTTTTAATTTTTTAATCGTGGATATTACTAGCTCCAAGAAATTCTAAAATAGTTTTAAGTGAGAGCAAATTAATGCTTCTTATTATATTTAAAGTCTTAAATCATATCAACTCAATTCTGAGAAATTAGCTTTAGTTAATGTCCACAGGCTACCAAGAACTTGTGTGGTTCAACCAGATGCTCTGGAAATCTAAAAAAAAAAAAAAAAAAAAAAAATGTTGTGTTAATTACAAGCTAGCAAGAGGCTCAAAGGACAAAGGCTCTTGTTGCCAAGCATGACAATCTCAGCTCAGTGTTCAGGGCACACATCATAAAGAGAGACAATGGACACCTACAAATTTTCCTCTGAAATCCGCACATACTCTGTGGTATGCCCACACCACAAACATGCACACACACACCACCACCACCACCAGCAGCAGCAGCAGCAATATGAACACCAAAAAAATAAATGTACAATAAAAGTAAATGTTGCAAATATTAATGGCAAATATTTCCCACACATGAATTAGTAAGTAAAAATGGTAAAAGGTGTGGGAGGATAACACAAAAATATCTTTACTAAGTAAATTAAAATAACTAATACAAAAAGAACTCTACAAGAGTTCAAAAATACTATTAAACCATCTCAGGATATATTTCCAACCTACTGTCTTATTTTGAGATTTATGACAGATGATAAACAAAATATCCATTGACTATTTATTTCAAATTATATAATTTTTATACCATACCAAAAACAATATAGACCATATGATAAAATGTCTTGGTTCCCAAAGATGTCTACTTCTCAGGGATTGAGCATATGTCTCTTTTTTTAAATCTATTTATTTTTTATCTCAGATGTAGCCTCCCTGCCACCCTCCCCTTCCAGTCCCTCTCTTCCATTCTGCACCTTCCCACCCCCATCCCACCTCCTAATCCCCTCCTCATCAGTCTCTATCAAGGAAAGGGCAGATCTCCCAAGAATATCAATGAAACATGGCATATCAAAAGGCAGTAAGCACCTCACCATGAATTAAAACTGGGCAAGTTGACCCAGTATGGGGAGTAGGGTCGCAGAAGCCAATAAAACAGTTGGAGACAGCCCCTGTTCCTGCTGTTAGCAGTCCCATAAGAGGACCAAGCTACACAACTATCACATACATGCATAGTGCCTAGGTCAGTCTCATGCAGGTTTCCTGGTTGTTGGTTCAGTCTCTGTGGGCCTCTATGAGCCTAGGTTAGTTGATTTTGTGAGCCTTCCTTTGGTGTCCTTGACCCCTCTGACTCCCACACTCCTTTCTCCTCCTCCTCTGCAGGATTTCTGAACTCTGCCCAATGTTTGGTTGTGGTGGATGAAGCCTCTCTGATGACAATTGGGCCAAGCACCAATCTGGTCACAGGAGATGGCCAGATCAGACTACTTATCCACTGTTGCTAGGAGTCTGAGCTGGACCCTCCCCATAGTTTCCTATTCCAGGCTTCTGCCCCAACCCTGGAATGCCCCCAAGCAGTCCCCTCAGCACTCTCTCTCTCCATGCCAGCCCAACCTGATCGTTCATGTTCCCATCCCCACCTGCCCTCAGTCCACTCACAAAGTCTCTTCTATTTTCCCTTCCCAGGGAGATCTGGGTGTCCCCCATGAACTGTCCTTGTTACCTAGTCTCTCTGGGTCTGTGGATTGTAACATAGTTATCTTTCCTATTACAGCTAATATCCACTTATGAGTGAATATACACCATGTTTGTCTTCATTGGCTGGGTTACTTCACTCAGGATGATTTATTTATTTATTTTTTTTAGTCTCATCTATTTGCCTTCAAATTTCTTGGTGTCATTGATTTTAACAGCTGAGTAATATTCCATTGTGTAAACGTACCACATTTTCTTGATCCATTCCTCAGTTGAGGGACATGTAGGTTGTTTTCAGGTTCTTGCTATGACAAAAAAGCTTCTATGGATATAGCTGAGCATGTGTCCTTGTGGTATGACTGAGCATCCTTTGGGTATATGCCCAAGAGTAGTATTGCTAGGTCTTATGGTAGATTGATTTCCCAGTTTTCTAAGAAACTGGCCAACTGGCTTTCAAAGTGGCTTGTACAAGTTTGCACTCCCACCAGCAATGAAGGAGTGTTGCCTTGTTGAGTGTATCTCTTCTTAAAGGCTCATGTATTAGATATTTGGTCCCGAGTGCATGGTGGCGAAAAGGCACTGAAACATTTAAGACATGGTACCTAAGACAAGAAAATTGCATAACATGAAGCCGTCACCCTTGAAATTGACTCATGTTGGGCTCTCAGAGTGAGTTGGGAGAACATGCTGTTATAAACAAGGCCTCACATGCACTTGGCCCCTTTTGTACAGAGTCATTTCATTTTCTGCTTCTCTACTGTGTTATGAAACAAAGACTATATACCATGGTGTTACCCAAAGCCAAACAGATGTGGCAACAAGATTACATTGTGCCTTCAAAACTGAAAATAAAGTAAACCACCACTTAAAATATAAAATAGCATTCTATTCATTTTGCTATGAAAACCTTAAATGGATTGATAAACCAGGAAGATATAATAACTCTGTCCTTCCATCCATCTTCAAAATTGTGATAATAGTTTTGCTTCATGGTGTCATTGTTATTAGTAAATTAAATAACCCATAGAAACAGGTACATTGCTGTTTGACACATATTACATATTTCATAGTTAATAATAATAATATTAAGGGGACATAAAAATCATTGTGTGTTTGACTATCTAAAACTTTATTGTCTTTATTCATCAAGTTGAGAACACCTATCCACTTCCAAGTAGAAAGGCAAAGAACTTCATGAGGAGACAGACAATAAATGCACAATTAAGTAAGTGGATACAACCAAAAATGAATCCTCCAAAGGAGTAGAAAGGGAACCTGATTAAAGGGAGTCTCCATGAAAAGCTGAAGTCTAAGTTAGTAATTGACTTAAGACTTTAGTGAGAAGAAAGAGTCTGCAGATAGAGAAGGAAAATCATTGTAAAGGGGAAAGGGTGCAGGACCTAATGTGGAAG
The DNA here is from genome assembly GCF_903995425.1 of Onychomys torridus. Taxonomy (NCBI): domain Eukaryota; kingdom Metazoa; phylum Chordata; class Mammalia; order Rodentia; family Cricetidae; genus Onychomys; species Onychomys torridus. The sequence continues at coordinate 41,687,346 of NC_050444.1, read as the reverse complement.
TCTGATGAGCTGTCCTTCTTAGTTGTGCATGGAAATGTCTGATCCACATTTGTGTATGTATGCATATTTAAATTGGAAATAACTTGTCTCCTTGTAGAAAAGAGAATAAGACTGGAAATCAGCATTACATGGGATTTTCTTTCCTTTTTTCTTTTTTAGCCAAGTCACACTTTTCAAGATCGCATCTTCCTGAAGATGTGTAGAGGAAGATGTGGGACTGAAAAAGCTGAGAAGTCTTTGCCATGATGAGTTAATGAAAAGCACCATTCTGATTTCTACCATAGACTTATGAGGGGGAAAGTACCATCAGTGTAAATATCAAAACAGGAAATAAATTAAATAACCCATAGAAACAGGTACATTGGTGTTTGACACATATTACATATTTCATAGCTTTGACATCCAGGTAATTGATCTGGATAACATTCATTCTTCCTCAATTGTAATCTGAAACAGTCACAGAAGCAATGCAAGCAACTTTCAAATTGCTTTCAAAAAAAGAAAACTTCCTTCTCAAATGACTATACAAGACAAAATAACAGGCTGAATATTTGGCTGTTTACATAGAATTTCTTAGTTTCTTATTCTGAACACTTTTGGTTACTTTTGCATTTCTGTGATAAAAGACTACAACCCAGCACGACTTATGGAAGGGAGCTTATTTGGGCTTATGGTTCCAGAGGGGGAGTTCATAATGGCAGGGAAGACATGGCACCAGACAGCATGAGCAAGGGTCTAAGAAACCTCATCTTCAAGCACCTACAGGAAGCAGAGAGTGAAAAATGCAAGTTGAGCAAGGCTATAAGCTCTCAAAGCCCCTCCAGAGTGATATACTTCCTGTGGCAAAGTTCAACCTTCTAAAGGTTTCATAACTTCCTCAAACAGTACCACTAACTAGGAACCAAACATGTAAATACCTAAGCCTCTCGCTCAAATACCCATATCAGGACTGTTGATGCTTTGAGTTTTCTTTGACAAGCACAGTGGTATATTCATTGAGACATCCTGAGAAGAGACCTCAGGATCTTCTTGGTATACTTAGAAATGTTTTTTTTTTTTCAAAATAATTTGTCTTAATCTGAAACTTTCACATATTTCCACATCTAGCATTTGCTTAATTTGAGCATTGGAACATATTGATTATCTCCACTTTTTGAAAGATGAAATTGATGCTCAATGCTGTCATTAATTTGATAATAAATAAGTAAATAATAAATAAATAAACATCTTGATAATAGTAAAATTAATTAAGTCATAATCCCTACAAAGTTAGATAATAAAGCTGTGAAGTTAAATGCTATGCTATTTGGGGTATAGCTGCCTCAAAGAATAACAGTTTCTTCTATTGGTACTGTGCTTTGCCATTTTCTTTTCTTTTCTTTTTCTCTCTTTTTTTAATTATATTTGTGTTTTAATTTTACACATTAGTCATGGGTTCCACTGTCCTCCCCGCTCCCGCACCCACCCCCAACTTTCCCCCATACCCTACCCTCCATTCCCATCTCCTCCAGGGCCAAGACTCCCCTGGGTATTCATTTAAACCTGGTAGATTCAGTACAGGCAGGTCCAGTCCCCTCCTTCCAGGCTGAGCAAACTGTCCCTGTGTAAACCCCAGGTTCCAAATAGCCAGCTCATGTACTAAGGACAGGTCCAGGTCCCACAGCCTGCTATGTTGCTGAAGGTTTTTATTAGCTGTATCAGTTCCTTGGTTGAATTTTTTGGGTCACTCATATATACTATCATGTCATCTGCAAATAGGGAAAGCTTGACTTCTTCCTTTCCAATTTGTATCCCCTTAATCTCCTCACGTTGTCTTATAGCTCTGGCTAGAACTTCAAGTACTATATTGAATAAGTTTGGGGAGAAGGGACAGCCTTGCCTTGTTCCTGATTTTAGTGGTATTGCTTTGAGTTTCTCTCCATTTAATTTTATGTTGGCTGTTGGCTTGCTGTAGATTGCCTTTATTATGTTTAGGTATGTTTCCTGTATTCCTGATCGCTCTAAGACCTTTATCATGAATGGGTGTTGGATTTTGTCAAATGCCTTTTCTGCATCTAGTGAGATGATCACGTGGTTTTTTTTCTTTGAGTTTGTTTATATGGTGTATTACATTGATGGACTTTCGTATGTTGAACCACCCTTGCATCCCTGGGATGAAGCCTACTTGATCATGGTGGATAATTGTTTTGATGTGTTCTTGGAGTCTGTTTGCCAGTATGTTATTGAGTATTTTTGAATCAACGTTCATGAGGGAGATCGGTCTGTAGTTCTCTTTCTTTGTTGCATCTTCGTTTGGTTTAGGAATCGGGGTAATTGTAGACTCATAGAAGGAGTTTGGAGATATTCCTTCTGCTTCTATTGTGTAGAACAATTTAAAGAGTGTTCGTATTAAGTCTTCTTTGAAGAGCTGGTAGAATTCTGCAGTTAAAACATCTGGTCCTGGGCTTTTTTTGGTTGGGACACTTTTCATGACTATTTAAATGGTTTATCTGGTCTTGATTTAACTTAGGGATGTGGTACCTGTCCAGAAAAATTATCAATTTCTTTTAGATTTTCCAGTTTTGTGGAGTAGAGGTTTTTGAAGTATGACCTGATGATTCCCTGGATTTCCTCATTGTCTGTTGTTATGTCCCCCTTTTCATTTCTGATTTTGTTAATTTGGATGCTCTCTCTTTGTCTTTTGTTTAGTTTGGATAAGGGCTTGTCTATCTTGTTGATCTTCTCAAAGAAACAACTGTTTGTTTCATTAACCCTTTGTATTGTTTTCTTTATTTCTATTTTATTAATTTCAACTCTCAATTTGATAATTTCCTGGTGTCTGTTCCTCCTGGGAGACTTTGCTTCTTCCTGTTCAAGGGCTTTCAGGTGTGCTGTAAAGTCACTAGTGTGAGATATCTCCAGCTTCTTTATGTGGGCATTTAGTGCTATGAATTTCCCTCTTAGCACTGCTTTCATAGTGTCCCATAAGTTTGGGTATGTAGTGTATTCATTTTCATTGATCTCTAGGAGGTGTTTAATTTCTTTCTTTATTTATTCCTTAACCCATTGGTGATTCAGTTGAGCATTTTTCAGTTTCCATGAGATTGTAGGATTTCTGTAGTTTTTCTGTTGTTGAAATCTAACTTTAAACCATGGTGGTCTGACAGAACACAGGAGGTTATTCCAATTGTTTTGTATCTGTTGAGATTTGCTTTGTGGCCAAGTATGTGGTCGATTTTAGAGAAGGTTCCATGGGGTGCTGAGGAGAAGGTATATTATTTTTTGTTTGGGTGGAATGTTCTGTAGATATCGATTAAGTCCATTTGAGCCATAATATCAGTTAAGACCATTATGTCTCTGTTAAGTTTCAATTTGGCTGATCTGTCCAGAGGTGAAAGTGGGGTGTTGAAGGCTCCCACTATTAATGTGTGGGGTTTTATATGTGCTTTAAGCTTTAGTAATGTTTCTTTTACATATGTGAGTGCCCTTGTGTTTGGGGCATAAATGTTCAGAATTGAGACTTCATCTTGGTGGATCTTTCCTGCAATGAGTACGTAATGTCCTTCATCATCTCTTTTGATTGATTTTAGTTTGAAGTCTATTTTGCTGGATATTAGGATGGCTATACCAGCTTGCTTCTTAAGACCATTTGATTGGAAAGTCTTTTCCTAGCCTTTTATTCTTAGGAGGTGTCTGTCTTTGAATTTGAGGTGTGTTTCTTGTATACAGCAGAAAGATGGATCCTGTTTTTGTATCCATTCTGTTAGTCTGTGTCTTTTTATAGGTGAATTAAGTCCATTGACATTAAGGGATATTAATGACCAGTGATTGTTCCTGTTATTATTTTTGTTATTTGGTGCTAGTGTATGTGTACTTCTCTTCTTTGGGGTTTACTGCTGTGGTGTTATCTATTGCCTGTGTTTTCATGGTTATATCTACCTTCCTTAGGTTGGAATTTTCCTTCTAGTGCTTTCTGTAGGGCTGGGTTTGTGGATAAGTATTGTTTAAATCTGGTTTTGTCTTGGAAGGTCTTGTTCACTCCATCTATGATGACTGAGAGTTTTGCTTGGTATATTAGTCTAGGCTGGCATCCATGGTCTCTTAGTGTCTGCATTGTATCTATCCAGGTCCTTCTGGCTTTCAAAGTCTCCATTGAGAAATCAGGTGTTATTCTGATGGGTTTACCTTTATAAGTCACTTGGCCTTTTTCCTTTGCTGCCCTTAATATTCTTTCTTTATTCTGTATGTTTAGTTGTTTAATTATTATGTGGCAAGGGGAATTTTTTGGGGGGTCTAGTCTGTTTGGTATTCTATAGGCTTCTTGTATCTTCATAGGCATTTATTTCTTTAAGGTGGGAAAGTTTTCTTCTATGATCTTGTTAAATATATTTTCTGTGCCTTTGAGTTGGTATTCTTCTCCTTCCTCTATCCCTAGTATTTGTAGGTTTGGTCTTTTCATGGGGTCCCAAATTTCTTGGACATTTTGGGTCATGACTTTGATGGTTTAAGTGTTTTCTTTGGCTGATGAATCTATTTCTTCTACCGTATCTTCAACACCAGAGATCCTCTCTTCCATTTCTTGCACTTTGTTGGTTATACTTATATCTGAAGTTCCTGTTTGTTTACTCAGATTTTCTATTTCCAGCATTCCTTCTGCTAGTATCTTCTTCATTTTTTTCTATTTCCCTCTTCAGGTCTTGGACTGTTTCCCTTGCTTTTTCATGATTTTCTTTCAGGGACTTACTGTTTTCTTCTGCTTTAATTGTCCTTTCCTCTAGTTTTTTATAACGTTCTTCCATTTTTTTTTTGTTTGTCTGTTCCCCCACTTTATTTTTGATTTCTTCTATATAAGGCTCTAGCCTCTTCATGATGTTACTTATAAGGTTGTTTTCTTCTTCTTCTTCCATTCCATGGTGTTCAGGTCTAGCTGTTGGAGAAGGGCTAGGTTCTGGTGATGCTGTATTGCTCTTTATTTTGTTGTATGTACTTCTGCCTTGGTGACTGCGCATCTCCTTGTGGGTTTGTTCTTAGTCTTATCAGTGTACTTGGTCCAGACAGAGCTGCCAGATTTAGGGAGCCTCTCTCTGGTCCAGAAGGATGCTCTGGGCCAGATGGGAGCTTGGGTCCAGATGAGAGTACTGGCCGGATAGGAGCTGGGGGGCTGGACTCTGAGTCTCAGGAAGTCCCTGGGATCTCCTTTTGTTGTCCAGATGGGAGCTCCTCTTGTCCAGATGGGATTTCTGGGACAGGATGGAGGCTCTGGTCCAGATGGGAGTTCCAGGGCAGATGGGAGCTGGGGGCTCTCTGGTCCAGATGGGAGACCCGGGACAGGATCAAATACTGGACACTGGTCTCTAAGTCTCCAGAAGTGGCTGGGGTCTCCAGCAGATGGGTTGTGGGGGCAAGATGTTGAGGTTGTAGTGTCCACCGGAGGGTCTCTCTGGTCTCTGGGCCAGATGGGATTTCCGGGGTGGATAGGAGCTGGGGGCTGGTCTCTGAGTCTCAGAAAGTGGCTGGTGTCTCGGGCAAATGGGTGTGGTGTCAGGGTGTGGAGACTGCAGGGTCTGCCTGAAGTCTTGGGAAAAGGGGAGCCTTCCCACAGGGCCCCGATTGGCCGGAAACTGGTGCTAAGTTGGGCAGGTCCTCCCAGGATGGTGCCCAGTGGTGGGACCCAGGGGCAGTTGCCTCTCTGACTATAACCCCAGGCACTCCTGCTTTGACATTTTCAAAGTGCATTCATTAACATAAATTAACCTTATTAACCTTATAAAGTAAGCATTATAGGATAAGCTTCTCTCATGGTTGAAAATATTTGGGCCCAGAGATGACAAGTGACTAGATGCCACTAATGTGTTTCATACCACTTAATAGATGCCCTTCCTGTGTGTAAGTTTTGGAAACTTGGAGAGTACAGTTAGCCTAAGAGTTAAGAGCAATCCTGGGATAAATTGGTCCTACCCTCTGCTATGTCCCTTGTCAATGATATGAGTCAAAGAAATTATGACAAAGACCAGGATTCCAAGTCCCTTCTGGGCTAGAAGTCCTCTGAGCTATTTACAGAATATATGTAGATGGACCAATGGTCATATCAGCTAGAAAAATGCTACATCTCATTCTTCCAGTTTTAACTACAATTTGTTTTAGGATATTGAATTCTCTGATAAGTATGTAATTCTTTAGTGATGTGTGAGACCATGTACTCCACTTCGGCAACAGAAGGATGAAAAAGACAGAATATATGAGCACTGAACATGAAATAGAGAATAAACTCTGGACCTCTAGGTTAGCTTTTGCAGAGATGTGGGCTCTAAATCCTCTATGTTGCTTGAGCATACTTTTCCATTTAGTGATGAAAACATGGTGATCATTCTATGGATAATATTTAAACATTAGGGAGACCATTATAAAAGCTTATATATTCTGAGTTTTCAAAATATTACAATTGATCGCACAATAAAATGAAGATGGATGATGAAGAAAATAGCCAACTTTGAATACTAAGACATTAAAGTGGAGCTGACTGACTTTGGAAAAGTTACATATTTTTCTTTCTCACCTCTCTTTCCCTTCCCTTTCAACACACCAACCTCCTTTCTTCTACCTTCTGTTCTTTCTTTCTTATCCTAATTTTATATTTTCATAGTCAAAGGTAATTCCCCATGTCTTACAGTTTCTATTGCTGTGAAGAGACACTATGACCACAACAACTCTTATAATGGAAAACATTGAATTGTGGGCTGACTTATAGGTTCAGAGGTTTAGTCTATAATCATCATGGCAGAAAGCCTGAGAGCACATAGGCAAACATGGTGCTAGAGAAAGAACAGAGAGTTCTACATCTGGATCTGCAGGCAGCAAGAAAAGAGAGATGCTGAGCCTAGCTTCAGCTTCTGAAACCTCAAAGCCAACCCCCATTGACACAATTCCTTCAGCAAGGCCTCACCTACTCCAATAAGGACTCACCTCCTAATAGTGCCACTCCCTGTGAGCCTATGAGGGTCATCTTTATTCAATCCACCATACCTCTACATATAGCTAATGGACGCAATCATGTCTACACTTCCTAAAAATAATATTCAACTGCAAAATACAACTGAACTCCACCCATGTTTCAAGGAGAGTATAGCATGGGGGAGTTTAATTAATATAAGAACTTATAAACTGAGCAATGAGTGAACAAAGGTGTAATATAACTCATAGAATTGGCCAACCTGAAATACATGGAGGTTGCCTCATCCCTGTCACACACATACTTCTCTTAGTAACTCTGACTATCTTAGATGTCATAGCAAGAAAATTTATATTCATATTGCACAAAGCCTAAAGGAAAATCTCCTTCAAGAGTATAAGCCAACAATTCAATGGATTGATCCCAGTCTGGCTGTAATTTTCCATTTTCTAACATTTAATAAAGTTACTAAAGGAATGTACAAATAATTTAATAAAAGTAATGAACTATTGATTCTTCTGTTGTGAATTTACCCTACTCCTTGACTCATGCTTTAGAGCATAGTGTATTATAGAGGAAGTTATAGCCCATGAAGGTGAAGGTAAAGAGCAGATGACAGCAGTGGCTGTCATTGAAACCAAGCTGAAACCATGTTTGCATTCAGAATTAGCCCAGCCTTTTTAATATGTCTTCATTTTACGATGCTGTCTGCCATGGCAAACCTATAGATCACATAATCTTGAAACCTCTTTCTGTCACTCAGAATTTTAAGAATCTTTCCTTACCAATTTTAACTAAGCAACATAATTAACTATTTTGGAACACAGAATACAGAATTCTTAATGAAGTTACAGAATTCTTCCCCACCCCTTCATCCATATAGATTCAGTAAGGAAGAAAAAAATGGGAATGGAGAAAGACCTATTGTAACTTCTAATCACACAGTGACTAGACGGTTAAAGCTAGCTACTTAAAACAATGTATTACTCTTTGATAACATGTATAGCCTGATTATCTAAAAGGAATCTGCTTCATTTACATAGTCCACACTGTCTTTCTGTCAAAGAAGATAGTTTTGGTTAAAGGCTTAAAGTGCTGCAAACCGAACGATGTATATGCACTTAAAAGAAACCCTCTGAAAGCATATTGATTATGCTTTCCCTATGTACTGCTTTGTGTGGAGGGGAACACTGCTCTTTGAACGGAGACATTTTTCTTCTTTTGCCTTTCTTTGCTACACACATCCAAGCTTTCTTAAATATCAAAAGAGACCAGAACTATACCTAAAATAAAAACTGTTTCTCCTCATGTAATTACCAAGGGGCTTTTAGAGGAGCCTTCCCTGGTGATTACAGGCTATCTCCACAGAGGCTGTCATTTTAAGGTGAAAAATTTGCAAGGACAGTCACACCATCTGTCATCAACTGGGTTCCCTGACACCCAGAGCTGCTCTGAAATGGCCAGCGGCTTCATGCATAACAAAGACCTTGCCCCTCAGCTTTGTTTATTCCTTGACCTGTGCAGAGTCCTTCAAAGGGGACTTTACTGAACCATTTCAGGCCTGCCTTTCAGGGGCAGTGTATTGTAATGAAAAAAAAAATAATTTATGCATATAGGAAATTTGAAATGCTCAGGTCTTAAATCTCAACCAGTTGAAAAACACCCTGGAAGAATTTAGTATTAAACCAATGTTCCTTAAATGAAAACCTCCTTAGGATTATGTTTTATCTTTCTACTTTTTAAATTTTCTTTGTTATAATTTATAAGTTAAACAATCCATATATAAAGCCATAAATGTAGATTACATATTACTTGGTCATTGAAATACAAAGACCTCTTATAATCAAAAAACTTCCTCTGACCAACAAAATCCTGGTGCTTCTCACTCGGGAAATGACACAACCTTTTCTTATTTTGTGTCAAGTACCACTTTTGGACTTAAACATTAAAATCACATACTAAGTCACTTATGACCTAAGAAGAATTATGGATGTATTTCACAGTATCTGCAAAAAAGAAAAAGCCTCCCCGTGCCACAAAAAAAAGAAAGAAAACATTGAGTATTGTGAAATATGTCTACAGAGTATATACACTCTCATATGCCTGACATGTAAAGGTACACATCTGCTTGTTCAGTTTCCCATAGCTACAACACTTCAGGAAATCTTAGCCAAGAGTCTTGGAAGAGACACAGTTTGAAAATCAGGAGGATCATTGTTGAGAGGTGCTACAGCCATTTTTAGGAATAAATGAATAAATCCAAAAGGATACTCCCTGTCAACATAATTAATGGTAAAACTTTATGAGCTTCATTTAGCCCCCCAAAGATAGTCATATACAATACATGAGTGTGTGTTTATGTGCACGCTGTATAAATATGTAAAAGTCACATCATTAAATCTTTCATATGTCTGTGCTCATAACACACAAAGCTTTTTTTAAATTATTTAAAGATCTATTCTCTCTTCCATATACATTAATACTAATAAGAGTTGCTGTCAACATCAAAGGGAAGCTGGACCCCTAATTAGTGTTCCAGTCTGCTCTGAGAGTTGCATTGCAGAGAGTACCCATACAGAATGAGCTGAGTATTAAAGAAATGAATCATAAATGCTCATTTTTCACTTCCGAGTATTGCAAATATCTAATGATTCTTTGACAATAAAAACGCACTAGTTTTCTATCATAACTGTGATCATAAACGTAAGTAACAATTTCTAAACAAACAGATCACAAAACAGAGAGAAATGTTATGCCATCATATGTTAAGATATGAACAGCCAGGAAATATTAAGTCACTGTATGTAAACCTAGATTTCAGAACTTTCAATACTGCCTGACTTTTTTTCCTTTGAACCCATTTTCATTATCAGTTTCACTAAATGCTTGTCATCTTTCAAATGGCTAGTTCCTGCCTGGAAGTCTCTTGGTATGAAACTATTACTGAAAACATTACTCTTGAAGCAAGTGTTTGGAAAGAAATCACTATGTACCATAAAGTTTGCTAGATGCTGACATTTGTTTCAAGTTGCTTCACTCTTGTTTCTAGGTTGCTAAGAAGGAAAGAACACAACAGAGATATTGTCAAGTTTGGTACAAGCTAATTTTGATATGAAAGTAGTACAGATAAGTGTTTAAGAAACTCATTTTAAAAATAGGTGTTGCTACTCTTGCCCTACATAGTTTCTTAAAATTAACTTTATGTTTTATATATATATATATATATATATATATATATATATGTGTGTGTGTGTGTGTGTGTGTGTGTATGTATGTGTGTGTGTGTGTGTGTGTGTGTGTGTGTGTGTGTATAATTTCAAAGGTCATAGGCCATAGATAAACATTCATTTAGCACTTTCTCTTATTATCAGCACATGACAATAGTTTTGCTGTTATTATGACATGGCCCTTCTTGTTATTTTAAAATATTTTTAAAGAAGTAAAAGTTCTAAAGTATAGCACATGTCAATTCTTTCTAAATTAGCCTAAAAAGTGAAAAGAGACAACTTTCTAATTCCTACTATGTTAACATTGCCAAGTTAACAAAAGCAAACAAGGTTATAACAACACAACTGTGTACCAACATCTCCACAACACTCCACGAGAATCTTCAACAAGTAAACTAAATTCAACATCACATCAAAAAAGTCACATATCATAATCAAGTTGCTTTCATACCAGAGGTAGAAAAAAATATTCTTCCTTCCAAATCAATAAACACAATGCAACACATGAGCAAAATGAAGAATAAATGTGGAAAAATGTCAAAAAAAAGTCATTTAATAAACAATTCACATATAGCTACTAGGTGACAGGCTACTAAAGCCTGTTAAATTCTTATGTTCTTGATTCTTCATTTTCCTTTTTTTAAAACCTCTTTCTGTTTATTACATGAAGGAACTGGAGACTTTTATTCTATAGTTTCTTTTTTCTACACTCTGAATTTTGTTAGCTGTTACATTGTGGTCATTTGGAAATTGTTTACTCCACAGATTGTCGAAGTAGTAAAGTAATAAGTAGAAAAGGCTTAGATCTTGAATTTCTACAATAAAATATTTGATTACACAAATTTCTTCTTTGTAGAAGAATAGGGTTAATAAATGCAGAAAATAACAAATTTATAAAAAAAATATATTTACAAAACTTGTGTTTCGATAATGATCTAAGTTGCAGTCATTAATGGCTGTTAACGTAATTTGTGAGGGGTTAATGGAGAACTTATAATGGATGGATAAGGTTGACACCTGAACCCTCTCATTACTATTAACATCATCCAGCCTGAACAAGAAGAAATCGTATGCTTGTGACACTATGTAAGGAATTATGCAGCATTATCCATGAACTGTTCCAAACAGTAAATAATTAACAGATTCAATTTTTACTATCATTTACTATCATTTTACATGAGAGGTAGCAAATAGCAAAGAACATTAACATTATACACATACCACCATGTTAAAAACATGGAAAAGTTAAAGAAAAATAAATTTGATATCTTCCACAAGTACATGCTCTGGTAGTGGGTACAGACAGGATAAAACATACCTAAAGAAGCCAGACAAATGAGTCAGTGTCAAAAGTGTTTCCTGCACAAACATGTGGACATGAGTTTGGATCTCAGTACTGGTATAAAAATCAGGACTTAGAATGTTCTGGGTTGCCCCCCAAGACTTTACAGTAAGAACCTATTGCTGGAGTCATCACATACTTGATTCATAATCCATGTATAAATCAAGGTATTGCACACCTGGAAGCTTTAAGTAATGTGTAGGTTTCATGGTTCTGGAAGTTGCTATGCATAGTACCAGAGGAGAAAAATAATTGTTAACTTTACCCAGCTGTGAACTGTGTGACTTATGCTGAGCAGCCTGGTAAGACATGCCCACTAGTGGAATAGTGGTATGACTGTCACGGAAGTAACCAGACATTTTCTAATTAGATTTAAGGCCTGCTCCACAAGTTGAAATTCATATCTGATACCAATAATGGGGCCATAAACCTGTGGTTAGACCGGCCATAGGGTCGAGGAAAGGGAACCTCCTGCTACAAATCTACTAAATAGATACAGGGCCGGGGAGGGGGTGGCACATGCCTTTAATCCCAGCACTCGGGAGGCAGAGGCAGGTGGATCTCTGTGAGTTCGAGGCCAGTCTGGGCTACCAAGTGAGTTCCAGGAAAAAGGTGCAAAGCTACAGAGAAACCCTGTTTAGAAAAACCAAAATAAATAAATAGATAGATGATAGATAGATAGATAGTTACAGCATAGAACCAACTCCCAATGAATTAAAATTATAATATCATCAGAAATTCTTTTGGAAGTTGATGGTGGCTAATCCAGAGATGCACAACTAGTCAGTGCACAGAGATGAATGGACTTCAGAATGCTCAATCCTACATGGAATATCTGTATCACACCACATCTTCCCAAGGCCCATTTTAGAAGAGGGGACAGGAAAATTGTTAAGAGCCAGAGGGAATGGAAAATAATTGCAGAAAATATTCTCTCTCTACCTCCTGCCTGCTGATCTGGATGTAGAACTCTCAGCTCCTCTCCAGCACCATGTCTGCCTGAGTGCTGCCAAGCTTCTTGCCTTGATTAGAATGGACTAAACCTCATTAGAATGGACTAAATCCCTGAAACTATAAACAAGTCCCAATTAAATACTTTCTTTTGTAAGAGTGTCTTGGTCCTATGTCTCTCCACAGCAATAGAATGCTGACTCTGAAAGTGTGTACAGAGGAAATCATAGGTATGGGGTTCTATTTAGACATGAGTAATGGGGTAAAGTACATGGGGCTATAGTAACAAAACAGAAACTCCACTAATCATCAAACACGGCTGAGGAAATACTGGGTTAGCTGTATATTTAAATACTCTCACTAAAATATTGTAATTTTCCAATAAAGATTTTTCTGATTGCCTAAAAATAACTATATTTTATCTATTTTTTAATTTAACTTAATTTCTTTTAGAATTTCATATGAAAGTACTGTGTTTACATCATTTGTTCTCCATCTTCTCTCCCCTTCAACCTCTTCTGTGCCTGCTACCAATTTCTTCTCAACCCAGATCTGTTATTCTTTAATTGTTATTGAGTTGTGTGTGTGTGTGTTTGTGTGTGTGTGTGTGTGTTTGTGTGTGTAAACATACAGCCTACTGAGTCTATAGAAGTTACTGTGCCTGAAAACTAAATGTACTCTGCTATTTCTGTTCCTGTAACCATCTATCTTTGGTTAAAGTCTGATTGTCTATTTTTGGTAAGGCTGGTCTCATGATCAGTTTGAGTTGCTATTTACATATGAAAACTTCTAAATCTCTGCACCTAATATTGCCCAGTCTCCCTGTGGCACAGCTATCTCTCTGTGCCACAGTTACTTCCTATACATTGCATTCATAATTACATTTATTATCTTCTTCACTAACTTTTTCTTTTTGTGAACTTCAAATATTAGCAATAGCATCAACCAGTCAGTCACAGTAGTCTGAAAACTTAAAGCAATCCTTGATGTCACATGCATGTTTTATCTCTATTTCAAATTATAAGCATCATTTGCACAGATTATTTAAGACCTTTTGTAGTGGTCAATTTTGCTAATAGTTATTGTCACAGCTGACTTAGATGTTAATATGAAAGTTGCTTAGGGGTGAAATTAATGTTTAAACTAATGAGTTCTTGATAGAAAAGATTGATAGCCATGTGACTAAGCTTCACTGACACAGATGGAGATCTACACAAACTTCCTAAACAAGAGGGAATTCTCCAGCAAATATCCTTCATATTTCACCTGTACCATTTGTTTCCCTGGGTCTACTTCCAGTAACTTCCAGGTGCTAAGCCTGTCACACATATACAAGACATAACTTGTATTCTATAGTCATGTGAGCCATCATAAATATCTTCCTACAAAAATTCAATCATTTAATGAAAAAAGGTACACTTTGATAAATGAGTTATTATTAAATATTACCATAATGTAAACATCACTGTGTATATTGACATAAACACTCAGCTATATCACTAGACAGTATACTTTAATGGCATCCCTACAACACATGTAGTCCACTGTTCATGCTGTGCCATGGCACATGAACATAGGTATGTACATCCAGTTTGTTTTGTTTCACTACAGAGACATACATAATACAGATTTTAGTGCACAACACTGCCACAAATAATTCCTAAAATGTGAAAGTTAATTTGGAAATAGATGATGAGGAAATAATTAAAATTCTGAGGCTTATGTTAGCAAAGGCTCCAGTTTGTTTATGGAAATCACAAAGACATGGATGCTAAGCATGATGCTAGTAGGTTCTTAGCAATAAGCAGCAAACTGTAGGAGCTGTATAAGAAAGCATCAATGAATCTGACTCAAGCATGTTATGTATTTTATGGAAAGCTAGGGTTAAAAATGGATCAATGTGGATATTTGGCTAGGGAGATTTCTAGGCAAAGTGTCCAGGAAGCCACACAGTGTCTCCTTGTTACTTATATTAAAATCCAACAGATAAATGTACATAAAGCAAGTCTTTGGGGAATTCTAATATTATCCACAATGGAGAAAATTACATGTGTGTTTTATAGTGTGCTTTAGCTAATTAAGGAGATTCTCTGTAGCTTTTCAGAGACAGTGGAATATAGGCATCAAGTTGGGATTACCGCACAAGAGATTTTTGCCAGGTTGGCAAAAGTGAAAGAGAGGATGAAATCCAGACTTCTGAGAGTTTACAGGACAGAAAAATAAAGTTATCATACTGTGAAAATAAAATCTAAAGTAATTAACCTTGAACCATCACCCCTACCTCTCTCGACTTTCCTGGTTTAAGAGGAAAATGGGTCTCCCTACCTGCCTCACAATTCTATGTTAAAAATTTATAACTTTTTTTTTCACAGCCTCACAGGAGGAGAGAAATTGCATTCGAGGAGCTTAATCAGCTGTCACTGACATCTGTCTTAGATGCTTTTTTAGATATTTTTCCAAACTTAGACTTGATGAAATGGTAAGACTTTTGAGGCTTTTTGAAATAGAGCAAATATATTTTCCATGTAAGAAAGACATAAGTTTGGGGGATCCTCCAAGCAGAACCTTGTGTCTCCTACAAATTCACTTGTTGAATCTCTCAGCTCCTGTGTAATTCTATTTTGAGGTATGACCTACAGAGATAAAAAGTTTAAAAGAGTGAAACCTTAATCCAGTAAAACTGGCATCTAGGTGAGAAGATAAGGTCAGAGATGTGTATGCTCAGAGAAAATACCAGTGAGAAGGCATCGCCCTCCAGCAAAGAATAGAAATTTCCAAAATAACCAATCTCATTGACACTTTGAGCCTCTCTGTGAGTTTGTTGTGTTTTTAAACTCCTTGGTCTGTCATACTCTGCTGTTTTATTCCTAACTAACTCCCCAAATTTACCTTGTTTTCATCGCACCTGTTTATTTATACATGGTACTTATTTGCTAATTTGAAAAATAAGATAAAATTTCCCCTGAACTCAAAGCTCACGAATGCCCCTTGATATTTTCTAGGTTGTGGGACTAAGAAAGGGTCGAAGCATGACTAAAGCCCCAGATGTTCTCATCCTGACAGCAGCAGATAGTTGGTTGTTCTGCCACCTTGCCCATGCAGACCCCAGCAGTTAGGCTTCCCAGAACCTGATGCATGTAGCAATGCACATCTCCAAGGAGGAACTGGTTGCTGCTTATCTGACCGTTTGAACCATCCCGGGCTGGATTCCTGTATGACTTCATGAGGTTCCTTCTCCTGGCAATTGAGTATGCAAAGGACATTTCTTCAGTGTTCTTGCCCCAACCAACGATATACCACCACATGGATCCAACTGGCCACTCCTCCTTGCGTATAAATGTTCCTTGCTCTCCAAAACGTGAGCTGATCACTGACACAGCCTTCGCGGGTCTTTTTCCTAAAACGCTCACAGACAGCACAGGATCTGCCTTTGGTCCTGCCTGCGCTCTACCTGTTTCCCTTCTCCGCATCTGGCTGGTGGGCAATCGTGCAACCAAAGCGGGACAAAGCTGGGCTTGAGCTGGGCCCTGGATGACTTTCAAAGTACCTAGTGTGGCACTCAGCAGTACCTTTTCATCATGCCAGTGTACTTTCTTGACAAATATAGGCAAAGATCCAGTGATACTGGCAAACAAACCCTGTCCATTAGAGTTCTCCTCAACGATGACTCATAGGACAAATGGTTGCCTTTCTGAAGATAGAGGCCTGCCTGCTGCAACCAGCAAAGTTGTACTAATCCTCTAATAGTTCACAAAAATTCTCCTTAAATGTTGAACTTCCTTTAGCTACATTTATTATATACACTTTCCATACTATTGATATGTATGCTTCATTTACATTCCTATAACAGTATTTTAATTGCTTGTTTACAATTACTGCCTTTGGGAATTATGGATGCTTTGAGCATTATATTGCCCCTATTGTCCTTAATGAACTACATTGAATTTCCCTCACAACACAGCTAAAGGCTGCTGACCCCAGCAGCAAGCAGAAGTGACATAGGGGACCATTAAAGGGCATTTAGCTGCATAGATTTCAGCAGGTAGTCTGCTGCAAAGGCTGGGTTGTGGGCAGAGCTTTGGTGGCACTACTAGTTGGTCTAAGCTGAAAACTGTTTGGTCCTTCTAGACTTGGACCATATACACCAGGCCAGGTGGCAATACACATGGAAGTCAGCAAGCTCAGACCAGGAGGCAAAGTGCACATGGGTGCTAAGGAAATCTGGTATGGGTCACTTTAAGTTCTCAGGTAAATGCTTGTCTTAGTTCAGGGTGCCATTGCTGTGATGAAACACCATGACCAAAAGCAAGTTGGGGAAGAAAATGTTTATGTGGTTTACACTTCCACACTGTAGTCCATCAGTAAAAGGAGCCAGGACAGGAGCTCAAGCAAGGAGGATGGACATGGAGGCAGGAGCTGATGCAGAGCTCATTGAGGGGTGCTGCTTTACTGACTTGCTCATCATGAACTGCCTGATGCTTTCTCACAGAACTCAAGACCATCTGCTCAGGAATAGCATCACTCACAAAATGCTGTGTTCTCCCATATCAATCACTAGTTAAGAAAAAGTCCTACAGTCAAGTCTTGTGAAAGGATTTTCTATGTAGTGATTATCGCCTCTCAGATAACTCTAGCTTGTGTCAAGTTGACATAAAGTTAGCCAGCACAATGCTTCAGCAACCCAGCTAAGGGAAGTACTGGAAAAGGAAGAGTCCACTTGGTCAGTCTGTTGGGCAGAAAATCTGCCAGTAGGGTTGAACTCTGACCACTTAGAACTAGAAGCTGAGCCAAGGGTGACTAAGTTTCTTTCCTATGACAAAACAGCAACAACAAACTTCACATTCAGAAATGGATTCCAGGGAAGAATAAGAGCATGAGCATTCACTATGCATACTACATCTGTGCATACTCATTGTTTATCACATAGGATGCTCAATTATTAACAGGGACATACAGAGAGAGGGAAAGTTGAAAGATGAAAGAAATTACTAACTGCAAATTTGAAAAGCTATTCTAAAACATTGAGATAATGTTAAGGTCAACATGGATTGAGAAGCCAGGAAAACACAGAACAAATTACAGATTGTTATAATATGCCCCAGATCTCTCCAGACTCTCAGTTTCTATATTATTTGCTGCAACCAAAGTGCATCTACACTAGAGTTCAGTTTATCAATATCCTTCATTTATTTATATATTACTTCATCTCATATGTTGCTGATTCTAAACTGATGAGTCAGAGGACAGGCAATGAACTGGCAGACAGAATCCATGAGTCCTTACCTCAAGACTTGGAGTGACTCACAATTCCTTGTGTGTCCATTTAATTACCTGCAGAATGGAATTACTATATCTAACCAATTGATTTCAATTGGGATGATATACAATCGGTTTGTAGACTAACACACAGTAGAGAGTCTTAATGAATGGGCAGTCTTTCTTTGTGTCCCCAACAACACTCTGTGGTGGCCTCAGCTCATGCTGGCTCTTCCGAGTGGATGACTGTAAATAAATCCTTTAAATTTTCTAGAAGTCTATTTCTACAAATCTAGAAAGAGCATAATAATATAAATTCATCCAAGGCAAAACAGAAATCCGGAATACTTTGTATTCTGTAACATACCACATAATTTAAAGAAATGTTATTTTCCTAATCACATGCTGTCAGGTAATCATGCAACTATATACATTATTTTTGTCATGTATCAAATGAAACCATAATAAATTTGTTTGAGAGTGAGCAAAATTTCACATGTAAATTATGTACTTTAGCACAGGTTGGGTAGTATTATAAATTGCAATAACTATATTAATTACAGAGTATAGAACATTATGATATTTGTGCTACTAATAGTTCCTTAAAAGCTAAATCTGCAGTTTTCAGATCCAGTTTAAATATGTACGTCTACATATTTTGATAGCACAAACTTTAAAATGCCCCCCCCACACACCAATACAACCATTACAAAGGCTGTTTGGGACCATCTAGCTTCGTAAGGCCCAGAGACCTAGCATAGAACCAAAAATAACTGACAAAAAAAAAGAAAGAAAAGAAAAAGAAGTGAATGAAATGATTCTTAATGATATTCTGCTATAAGCATAGATCTGTGCCTAGCCCAATCATCATCAGAGAGGCTTCCTCCAGCAGTTGATGGGAGCAGATGCAGAGACCCACAGCCATATATTAGACAGAGCTCAAGAAATCCCACATCAGAGGGAGAAGGACTGTAGTAGCCAGAGGGGTCGAGTACACCAGAACACAGCCCACAGAATGAGCTAAACAGGGCTCACAGACTGAAGCAGCAACCGTGGAGCCTGTATGGGTCTGCACCAGGCTCTCTGAGTATATGCTGTGGTTCTCTAGCTAGGGATTTTTTGTGGGACTCCTAACAGTGGGAGCAGGGGATGCCTCTGACTCTTTTGTCTGCTATTGGTAACCCTTTCCTCCTTCTGAATACCCCTTTTCTTCTACTGAGATGGCCTTGTCCAGTGTTGATATGACGGTTTGTACCTAGTCTTATTACATCTTATTATGCTTTGTTCATTTGATATCCTTGGGAGGCTTGCTTTTTTCTGAAGGGAAACAGAGAAGTAGTGTATCTAGGGGAGAGGGCAAGTACAGAAGAACTGCAAGGAAAGGAGGGAGAGGGGCTGCAGTCAGGATGTATTTTATGAGAGAATAATGAATAGAAATAAAACAAAGACTCTTTTAAAGATTAATTTCAAATAGAAGTAAGCCATATTTGAAGATATTATTTCAAAGTATATATGTAAGCACTTACTACTAAATATATCAGTTATATGGTTACTCCTAAACACTAAATATAGTCCTTTGTTTTCTTAGTTCAGCTGCAATATAGAGGGCTGGGGATAGTAAAGTACTTGACAAGAAAGTGTGGGGATATGAGTTTGAATCCCAAGAACTCACATAAAACCATAGACATGACAGCATGTACTTTAATCTCAGTACTCTTACAGCAAAGTGGATGGCAGAAATATGAGAATCTCAGAGGCTCATGGGCCAGGTAACCCAGTGTATGTTACATACCAGCAAAGAAGAAACTCTACTACAAATGTGTAGAAAACAAGGGCCTATGTCCACAAGAACTCCTCTGACCTTCACATAGGAACCCTGAAATATGCAGACTTGCAGATGGGAATGTGTGTGCATGCACACACACACACACACACACACACACACACACACACACACACACACACACACACGCACGCACAAACACAAACATAAACACAAATCTTCCATACATGAACAAAGGTGGAAAGAAAAATGCTGGGTGGAAAACATATGCAAATTTTGTGACTTTAAATGCATACATGCAAAATATTCAACATGTGACTTTAAATCATACATGCACAATATTTGACTTGTGATTTTAAATACATATATGTACAATATTCAACCTGATATGGATAAACCAATAATACCTCATTTTAGTATTTTAAAATATTATTCTCATGGAAATATCATCATAGGGGTGAGGAGCACATGTTTTTTGACGACACATTTTCAGAGAATAATTTATTCAATAGACATAACAGCTCCAGCTTTCCTAATCTATTTATCACAATGTATACCTGTTTAGAATTCACATGTGCCTTCTATCTAACAGAGTATGAAAAAAAAAACATTTTAAGAGTCAAGATGCTCTCAAGACTTTCAATGAAACTGCTGTGGTGAGACTCTGGGAAGACAATGCCCTTAGTCATAAGGTGCCACTGCTGGAACATTGTAAAATCCCTATTTATTAAAATACTCAAACCAAAAACAAATAGAAAACACACCTGTCATCACTGTTCATACACAATATTATGGTTATAAAATCCACTTGAAATTATTTTCTATTCACTAGCAGCAAAGAGTAGGTATAATGATAGTATAGACGTTAGGGGGCAACCATTCTCTTCAAGGAAGCCTATATTTGCTAAAACAAATAATTCACATCATAACAAGGTAATAAACAAAAGATATTTATGCTATTACTAAAGTTTTTCCATGAGGTATGATTGCTTAATAGGGCAGGGTATACTAAATAGTAGGGGTTTTCACTGCTAGCACAGTAGGTCTTTACTAAGATAAGCATGAGAATGGAAATATCTTTAAAATGCCAGGATATTCTTTTTGGTAGATGACCTCAACTGCTCCTCTAATATCACACTAAAATTATCATGAGACCCAATGTCTGCATGCTAAATTAGATGAGAGAGATTCATTAATCCTTCTGCAAGTTTCTTGTGGGCCACAGAATTGCTCTCACTCTTTTAAATGACGTGTTTGTACAGTTATCGTGCCTTCTTTGAGGTTTTCATCATACCTATGATTCCTTTTGTCAGAATACAAATCTTTTGCAACTAGAAGATAAAGAGTAAATTGAGACAACAAAGACAATACTTGGCACTCTACCCTGAATGATAAAAGTCCTTTAATAAGTGCATTCCATTATTATTGTTGATGACATTACTGACTAATTATAATATTCTAAGTAAAAATTATTCCTTGAATTATCAAGTAAAGCATGCCTACTATATTAGTTTTTGACATTTTGAAGTTAAAATAATTTGAGATTTCTAAGACATTCGAAAGTAAGCTAGACACCATTGTAGATCAAAGGGTTTGTGACTGCCTTAGGGTTTATCTTTTTCTTTTGGTAGCATGAAGAGTACCTTCTTGTATCAAAGACAGTAGAACACAGGGTAAATGTTTTATGTAGGCACCAGCTCAGCACCTCCATGTCCAATGCATTATGTGGGTATTGTCTTCAGCAATGGGGCCTTGCTGTCAGTTTGAGAAAAGCAACCCAAGTACTTGGTAAGAGCCTGGGTTGTTTGAGGATTCCTGTGGGATACCTTTGGCCTATAACTCATTAGATACAACCCAATGCTAGTGACAGTAATGTGATTCTGAAGGCCAACTGGAACTCTGACTTCCTGATTATTTGGAAATTTCATTTATATTGCCTTCATATATTAATATATTTTTAGAACACTTCTACTGTATTAGGTTCCCATACTATGCCTCAAATGGCCCTTAATTTTAGTTATCTCTCCCCATATACCCTACCTCTCCCCCTTCTGCTCTCCCCCTTCACATGTGATCCTCTTGCCTCAGCCCATCCTACCCCAACTGTCTACCACAACTATCTATTCGGTTTTCCTTCCTAGAGAGATCTATCTGTATTCCCTAGACTCTACTCTATATCTAATGTTTATGAGTCTACAAATTGGAGGTTTATCATTGACTTACCAGCTAATACCCACAAGTAAGCAAATATATACCATAATTGTCTTTCTTATCTGGGTCAAGATGATTTTTTTCTAGTTCTATCCATTTACCTGTGGATTTCATGATTTTGTAGTGCTGAGAGTACTTTATTTTGTATATGTACCACGTTTTCTTCTTTCATTCTTCTACTGAGCACCATCTAGGTTGTTTCTAAACTCTTCCTATTATGCATAGAGCAGGAATGGATATGGTAAGTGCCTCTGTGGTAGTGTAAAGCATCCTTTGGGTATATGTCCAAGACCAGTATAGCTAGATCTTGATGTCGTTTGATTCCCATCTTCCTGAGGAGGTGACACACTGATTCCCACAGTGGTTGTTCAAGTTTGCATTCCCACTAGCAACAGAGGGATGTTTCTCTTACTCCACATTCTCACAAGAATTAGCTGTTACTTCTTTTATTAATCTTAGCCATTCTAACATGTGTCAGATGAAATCTCAAAGTAATTTTGATTTGGATTTCTCTGATGAATAGGGATGTTGAACATTTCTTCTTTTCTCAGCCACTTGAGATTACTCCTTTGAGAATTTTGTTTAGATTTGCAGTCCATTTTTTAAATTGGGATGTTTATTTTCTTGATATGTATTTTTTTGTGTTCTTTATATAGTTCAGATATTAGCCCTCTTTTAGATATGTAGTTGGTAAAACCTCTTTTCCCATTCTGTGAGCTTTTGATTCATCTGAAGAATGGTGTCCTTTCCTATGCAGAAGCTTCTCAGTTTCATTAGGCCTCATTTTTCAGTTGTTCATCTTATTGACTCTGCTAATAGTGTTCTGTTTAAAGAATGTTTTTCTGTGTCAATGAGTTCAAGTTTACTCCCTACTTTCCCGTTCAATAGGTTCAGTGTTTCTGATTTTATAGTAAAATCTTTATCTATCTATAGCTGAGTTTGTACAGGGTGATAAAAATGGAACTATTTGGATTCTTCTACATACCACCATCCAATTTGACCTGCACAATTAGTTGAAGAAGCTGTCTTGTTCTAGTGTGTGTTTATGGCTTCTATATTAAAAATCAGGTATCCATAGATGTGTGGATTGATGTCTGAGTCTTAAACTTGATTCCCTTGATTGATGTGTCTGTTTTTGTGCCAATATCATTCTGTTTTTATGGCTATAGCTCTATAGTAGGACAGTGATGGCTTTCACAGATTTTTTTTTCAATTTTCAGATTGTTTTACCTCTCCTGTTTTCTTTGTGTGGGGGTATGTGTGTTTCCATATGAAGCTGAAAACTGGCCTTTAAAGATCAGTGAGGAATTGTGAGGAAAGTCTGATGGGGGATTGCATTGAATCTGTAGATTGGTTTTAGTAAAATGGCCATTTTTACTATATTAATCTAACTAATCCACAAGAATGGGAGCTCTTTCCATCTTCTGATACCTTCTTCAATTTCTCTCTTCAGTGTCTTGAAGTTTTTATCATATAAGTCTTCGGATTGCCTGGTTAGAGTTACCCCAAAACATTTTACTTATTTGAGTCTATTGTGAAAGGAGGTGTTTCCTTGATTTCTTACTCAGTCCATTTGTCATTTGTGTAGAGGGCTACTGATTTTTGCAAGTTAATTTTGTATACAGCTACACTGATGAAAGTGTTTATAAGCTATAGGAGTTTCCCAGTGGAATTTTTAGGGTAGTGTCACTTATATATAACATATCATTTGTAAATAATGATGTTTTGAGTTTGTCCTTTTGTATTTGTATCCCCATGATACCTTTCCGTTGTCTTCTTGCTCTAGCTGAGACTTCAAGTACTATCTTGAATAGGTATGGGAAGAATGGACACCTTTGTCTTATTCCTACTTTTAGTGGAATTGCTTTGTAATTCTCTCCATTTAAGTTTTTGTTCAACCATGGGCTTCCTGTAAACTGCCTTTATTATATTGAGGCATGTCCCTTGTAGCCCTAATCTCTCCAGGACTTTTATTATCAAGGGGTATTAGATTTTGTCAATGGCCTTTTCTACACATAATAAGATGATCATGTCATTTCTATCTTTCAATTTGTTTATATGGTCAATTACATTTATCCATTTACATACATTGAGCCATCCCTACATATCTAGAATGAAGCTTTCTTGATCATGGTGAATAATCTTTTTGATATGTTCTTGGATTCAATTTGCAAGTATTTTGTTGAGAAATGTTTATGCCTATATTTGTAAAGGAAATTGGCCTGCAATTCTCTTTCATTGCTGTGTAAGTTCTGCTTGCAAGATATGCTATGACAATGGTGGTACAAAGCTTGTTGGAGTCACCAATCAATATATGATTTAACATAGACCCACTCCACCAGAAGGATCACATACCTGACACTGCTTGGGTGCCTAAGAATCACAGATTAGATAGCCCAGGGACATAGGATAAAACCAAATACTGCTGTTGTAAAAAAATTAGCAACAAAAATGACTCCTAATGACATTCTAATATACTCATAGGTCAATGCCTTGCTCACCCATCATCAGGGAAACTTCCTTCTGCAGCAAATGGTAGCAAATACCCACAGCCAAACATTATGCAGAGAGTGAGAGAGAGTTCAAAAAACCCAGTCCTATATGGTATGTCTCTATCAAATCCCTCCCCTTAGGACTCAGGGAACCCTGTAGAACAGGAGACAGAAAGAGTAAAAAAGCCAGGAAGGATAGAGAAAACCAAGAAAAACAAGGCCCTCTCACAAGATGAGCAAAGCTCATGTAAGTTCACAGAGACTTGGGCAGTGTACACAGGGCTTGCACAGGTCTGTACCATGTCCTCTGCATATACATATATTAGGCTTCCAGGTGATTGTTTCTATGAGATCCCTGAGTGTGTAAATGAGTAGGTCTCTGAGTTTTGTGCTTCTTCTTGGGCTCTTTTACTTTTCTTTGTTTGTCTTACCCAACTCTGACGTGTTCATGTGTATTTTATCTTGCTATACTTTTATTAACACAAGCAAGATTAAAAAATGGAAAAACATGAACTTCAAAACAATAAAAAATAAAGAAAGCTAACTGGAATCGACTTAAATATCCTGACATATTTTTTTTAAAGAAAATTGAATTAACCACATTATTTCCTAAATTATCTTTTACATTTTAACATAATAATCAGAGGCATTGTTAGCTTTTGGTTTCCTCATTAATTTTATCATCTGTTTTATAAAGAGTTTTTTTTGTCATGGGTAATGTTATAAACCACTAAAATTTCCTATGAAAATATTATTAGACATTGGGGTCCATTTCACATGGAAAGTGTCATGGATATTTATGCTTTCTTATAGATGCAGCCACACTTTATAATTCCACATTATTGCCGATGTTCATAGTTCATTTATGATTGCTTTTATGACATACATGCAAAACCTATTATTTATCTGGTGCCAAGCACTTCAATGGTGATAACACTACACTTATCACATTCTAGTAAGAAATATTACCTAAGTAATATTAGCAAGTTCCAGCCTCATCAAGCAGCAGAACTGCGCACCTTCATCCAAGTGGTTTGAGTTTAGATCAAGGATTAAAAAAAAATGGGTTGCGGATTCTTCCTAAGGTATCTAAGGAAAGATAATGAAGTCAGGAACATCCCTGCATGGAGGCCCAGGGAGGCCATTGCATGAAGCTATGAAGTTTATGAAACCTTTACTATGTTGGAGACCACAAGATGTTGGAGATTCCAGAATCAGAAATCTTTCCTTCCTTCCAAGGAAACCTCCAGACTGAGTGTGGAATCAGCCTGAACGAGAGAAGCATGTTGCAGTCAAAAAATGTGGAAAAAAGTTGGAGATCTGCAGAGTGCTTTCACTTCAGACATGAAGATGAAGAACTTGGAGTTCATCCTATAGGTTTTTGGTCTTTGGTCTCGTATTTTCTTTGTGCTCAATTTCCTCCCTTTTAGAATGTAGTGTATATTCTGTGCTATTATATGTTGGAAGTATGTGATCAGTTTTTTATTTTTATTTTATAGGTGATACAGTTAAGAGATCATCATGAATCACAGAAGAGCCTTTGAACTTCGGACCTTTAAAAAAACATTGAGACTATGATAGACTATGGTGACTTTTGAAGTTGGATTGAATGCATTTTCGCATTATGATATGGCTAAAAGTCTATGGGGCCAGACAGTGGAATGTGGAATTTGAATAAGAATGGCCCCATAGATTCATTAATTTGAATGCTTAGTCACCAGGGATTGGTACCATTTGAAATGTTCTGAAATAGTAGGTTCAGACTTGTTCCAGTAGGTGTGACTTTGTTGGAGGAAGTGTGTCACTGGGAGTGGGCTTTAAGACACCAAAATTCCATACCAGGCCCAGGATTTCTTTTTGCTTGTGCATCAGGGTGTGGCTCTCAATTACTTCTCCAACACATAAGAGCCGATCATGCTTCTGCCATACCCCTGCCCATGATGATAATGCAGTAACCCTCTAAATATGTAAGCAAGACTCCAATTAAATCCTTTCCTTTATCGAAGTTGCCTTGGTCATGGTACCCTTCATAGCAATAGAAACCATAACAAAGACATACATTTAATGTTTCAATCTAAACAATTTGCTTTATTTTGCTTTCTATTGCTGTGATGAATGCTATGAGCCAAAGCTAGTTGTGGGGGGAAGATTTATTTAACTTAGAGGCTACAATCCATCACTGAGGGAAGCCAAGGAAGGAATTAGAGGAGGGAACTGAAGTAGAGACCATAGAGACATGCTGCATATTGCCTTTCTCAGCTACTTTTCTTGTACAGCCCACACCCACCCATTCAGGAATAGTACCACCACAGTGGGATGGGCCCTCCAACATCAGTTTTCAATTAGGAAAGTACCCCACAGACATACTCACAGGAGAGTGTGATGGAGATGATGACCTACTCAGGTTTCCTCTTCCCAGATTTGTATCAAGCTGACAAAACTCACTTAGTTGGAGGTTTTGCAGCTTTGGTGCCATTTTGTTAAATCTGACAATGAATTTCATGTAGCATGTGTTCAGAAGACACATATGAGCAAAGGTAAAATACTAGAAATAGTGAGTCATTCACATTAGTAAATTTATTTAGACATCTTTCCACTTGCACTGTTATATTGGACAGAAGGCTCATTGCCAAATTCAAGGTAAGTGGAGTACAAGATAAAAAACAATTTGTGTAAAAAAAAATTATATATTTAGCTAAAGTTAGAGCTGTATGGTACTAACTTTCAAGTCCTCTTCCCCAGCCCCCACCTTAGCTTTGATTATGAAATACTATGGATTGTGATGCCCATTTGTTAATTTTCTATCAGGGAGAACCATCTGTTTTATTTACCCTCTATTATAAATAAAACACCTGATAAAGTTTTGTGATGCTTTTCCAAACAGATGTTTGGTCTAGAAACTTACTGCTGAAGCAGCTATACTGATTTGGTCATTCTCACTACATAATGTCAAAGTAATTGTCTTGATCCCTGGGAAGACTGCCATTGTACAAACTATAAAGCCTTTTATTACTGTGTGTTAGATGTCTGTAAAATGGATAATGTCTAGTCAACACATGCTTAATCTACTCAACAAGAATTTATTAAGTATATTTAAAATGTAGCAAGAAGTAGGTGAAAATGAGGGTGTAAATTGGGTGCATAAAGACAGTTTTATTATATTTTCAACATTATAAGGTAATGTTTCAGCAACCTTTATGCCAAGGGTGTTAACAACATACACTTTGTATTTTATCTAGGTTTATTGAATAAGTCTAAGAATGACAGTCTTTTGTCTTTATTTTTAATTTCTGGCTAATAGAAACATTACTAATTATTTAATGTGTTTAATCAATAAGTTAGTAAAGTTCTGGTGCTTCGACCACTTCCAGCTAAATGCAAGAGTTTTAGACATGTATGAAATGTCTAGTTTTTCTACTTGGAAAAATACCTAATGAAGTAATTTACTTGTATTTCAGATTTTTAGCAGCTGAGCTTATGGGCAATTCTAATGAATACTGACCAGGCTCCGTCATTTTAGATTTCTCACTCAATGACTTAGATGCTGAAGAATTATGCAAAATACCCTGTATGCAAATAAGAAATAATTATTATAATATTAAATAAAAGGTTTTGTTTACTACTTGGAAAAATGAAGATGTTATATTCAGAACATGGTATTCATGTTTAGTTATGTGGTGGCAATTATTAGAACTTGAATGAACACTCTTAGTGCAATGAGTTATTGATACTTTGATCATTATATTATATGATGCATTTTCCCCAATCTTATTTATTTACTGTTTTTCATCCAAATTTCTTACATTTGTGACTACAGTTATGAATATCTTCATATAAAACACTAAAAAAATAAGCAGATGTCTAAAATGTGTTAGAAGTCACTTTTTAAACATGCTTCACTTTGCTTCTAGAGAGACAATGGGGATATTTCATCCTGAAGAAAGCTCTTCCATGCTCTTTTAGCAGGATAGAATCTTGGTGATAGCATAATCAGACCTCAGCACCCTAGCAAACTTTCTAAGCGTAAGCTGGATTCACATGGGTTACTTTACAGCAATGTCATGTTAAGGGGCTTTGAGATTACAAAATTCTGGGCTGGAGGGATAGCTCAGCCGTTAAAGGCTAGGCTCACAAGCAAAAATATAAGAGATTACAAAATTCAGAAGTATGCTACTCTGTAAGTTACTACATTTTAATCTGTCCAAATCATGTGACATAATATGGATTTAAAGTGATGAAGAACAGAAGTGTTGTCTGCCAGAAATGAGCTAGCCATGAACTTTTGAAGTATACAATTAGGTGACTTTGGTCCTGAAGTGGGAAAAGAGAAGCATTCTGGAACAATGAAGCCAGGAAAGATGTTTAATTATATGACATCTGGACCATAACATAAAAACTCTTGTACATGTGTGTACCTATGCACATATGTACAAGTGTGGGCTCAACATTCTTCAAGAGGGAAGATTTATTTTCAGCTTGTCTTTCATTTAGTAATTTATTCTTCCTACAAAAATGATTGGATTGAAACATTCCTTTGCCAAGCGTAGTGGTACAGGACTTTAATCCCAGCACTCAGGAGGCCTCAGGCAGAGTTATGTGAGATCAAGGCCAGCCTGGTCTACACAGTGAGTTCCAGGACAGCCAGAGATACATAGTGAGACCCTATCTCAAAAAAAAAAAAAAAAAACAACAACAACAACCAAAAACAAAAACAACAAAAAACGAATAAAAATATTCCCTTTGTCACCATCCCACAGGGTGACCCAATCAGATGGAGGTAAAGACAAATGCATAGATTGAAACTTCAAGGTCACACAAACATAAACAGAAGCCATTCCTCAATACTAATCACAGAGAAGCAAGCAAGCATCCTGAAGAGAAGACTAGAGACATGTGATAACATTTTGAACTGGATATGAGATTTGGAGAATTCCACAATCAACTAGAAAGCAAGGACATACTTAACGATGAAAGGAAGGAAACTGACCAAAACAGAATGGCTAGGCAGAATCATCAAGAATGCACGAACTTAAGGAAGAAGTCTGAAGCAGAACAAGCTTATAACTCATAGCTGTGCTTGGCTGAGGAATATTTCATACCAACTTCTAATGAAAGAAAATTGGAAATGACCTCAAAACCCTCATATATCTTTTATGGCTTGGTATATACTGCATTTAAATCAACTCTATATCTAGTTGTCATTCTAGACAGTGACTCACCCATCCAAACCTAATTATTTTGTAATATTCAGAGCTAAGAACTCCTCTGGGTAAGATTTTAAATAGACTGCTGCAGTGGAAAGTTTGATACCTCATTTGAGTACACCAAATCAGTTGCATTTGTGACAGCCAAGTCAACCTGGCAACTACCAACTGCACCTGCCACTTTATGAGTTATTTCAATCAGTGACCTGGGAGCAGATACACTGCTCTGGGGCAAAGGCAAGGAGCATCACAGGAAGAGGTGCATTTATAGCATCTTGGGAACACTTTCGGTTTGTGAATGTGCATTTTCTTCTGAGGGTAAATGAAATTAGAAAATACAATGGCTAACTAGCATTCTGAACTCCAGTTAATAACAGATATAATCATCCAAGGAAAGGCACAACTTTTAAGAAGGTAAGGCCTATGATGCATGGGGTGGGGAGAAGCAGTCATAACACCCTGAGGAGACACTTAATGGCAGGGTGAAGGGGGAAATCCAGGGAGGGACAGCTAACACTAAAGGCCTCTTGATGGGTCATATAGAAACCTACCACAGTAAACTCTTCTTAAAGCATACACACATATAGAGGAAATCTAAATGGAATCACTAAATAACAAGGGAGACAAATCCCCAATTAGACCTCTCTTAACGGCAAGTGATACCCCCAGTACCAGGGAAGAGTTAGATCCAACTGAGTAATTGGCCAAAGGGGCATCATGAAAACAAAACAAAACAACAAAAATCTCAGGCTACCTTCAAGGCTACTGGCTGCTCTCCACCAACTTATGGTAAGGCCCTATTGTTAAGACAACACTTCTATGTCTCATTGAACACAGAGAGTTGCAGCTGATGCCTAACTAGAGCCTTCATCCCTGGTGACTATACTCATGGTTCAGGAAGGTACTCTGCATATTACCAGAAGAGAAATGTAAACACCAACTAAGCTACAAAACCCTCTGGTCTATAGTAGTGGCCTATGTACATGATGTGGTCATGCAATAATAGCAAAAAAGTTGTGGGATTATCAACTCCTAACTGATTGGATTTAAGGCTCACTTGTAACTTATGCCTGTCATTGTTCAAGTAGCCAAGAACATGAGACTAGATAGACCATAACCCTAGGAGAAAACCATATACTGTTGTTATGCTAAAGGAATGTAGAAATAAAATGATTCCTAACAACATGCATCTATGCCCATAGATCAGTATCTCTACCAGCCATCATCAGAGAAGCTTCCTTCTATAGCAGATGGAAACTAATACAGAGACCTACTAATGGACAATGTACAGAGAATAAGAGACCTTAGAATAGTCAGTTCTAAATGGGATGACTTCAAACCCTCTCCTCAGGGCTCAGAGTACTGTGTGGAGGAGGAGGCAGGAAACCTCTAAGAGCCAGTAGGGATGGAAGACACCAAGGAATCAGTACCTTCCAGACACAGCAGGACTGACACACATATAAACTCACAGAGACTGTAACAGCATGAACAGGGCCTGCGCAAGTCCAAGCCAGAGGGGTCCCAGAACTGAACGAGCACACAAATCCTCAACCCTAACCCAGAAGCTATCTCCAATTGACAACTCTAACAAAGGAAATATTGATTTTCTGTGATGGTGTCTTATTGGATATACACATCACACTTAGCAAATGTTCAATATCCAGAAGCAGATGGTCAATACAAAACAAGCTTGATGGGATGTTTGGAGATGTTCAGTCTCACAGTGCTTTGTTTGGGCATGTTTTTACCTTATTTGTCTTTTGCTCATCTAGTATAGTTTCTTATTTTGTATTTCTATGGGTTTTGAATGCATGTATGTATATGTCTGTGCCTGCATGTATATGTGTTTCTCATGTTTTTCCTTTTCTTTATTCTTCGAGTTTTCTTTTCTCTTTCTTTTCTCTGTTTGCTTTGTTTTATTCTGTTTCTTTTTTCACCTGTTTGGGTGGTGCAGTTTGGGAGAATTGGAAAGGAGATAAAGGAGGGGAAACAATGATCAGAATATACTGTATGAAAAAAGTATTTTAATACAACTCAAAAAATAAGAATGAAACATATGACCCATGTGTAAAACAAGTTATGCAACTTAGAATGGAAGCTCAGAATCACAGAAGCCACAAAACGCCCTGCAACTGGATTAGCAGCACTTGAGAATATCAGGGATTAGAGTATACATGGCAAGTAAAAGGTGAGAAATGTCTCAAACGCAGCTGACTAGAAGAGACACCATTTAAACCTCAGAAAGAGCATTTCAAAGGATTGCATTGATTTTCACACCACACTCTCTCCCCAAACTAAATTAAGAACAAATGCACTCGCATCCCATTGAAGGATATTTGGGTCTACAATATTTCTTAGAACTATTGGAGAGGGTATGTATCGAGCCAAGGGATTTGAGTTCAAATCCCCACTTTCCCTCTTCCTAGCTGTGTCTTTTGGGGCAAGTTATTGATCTTTGGGTCATCTTTCCTTAATACAGATAACGACAAGATTATCTGGCAAAATTCTGACTGATTATAGTCAGCATACTTATATTCCTTTCCCCCTCCAGAGAGTATTTCTTCTTGAGACCACTGCTGTGAATTCATTAATTTTTCTATTAATGGTATCACCTTTCTACTACTCATTCTCATTATTATTTTAATGTAATTTTTACATTTAAATACTTTTCCTTGAGTAAGCAAAATTGTATATATTAAAAAAGAGTTGATGACAGGTTTGACCTCACTGTACTGCTACAAGCATAAAATGTATGGAATGTATGCAGGAATTTATGATATTACCTGATATTTACTAAGCTCTTACTAATAATTCTCATGAATATAACTTCTACACATTACAATCATATTTTTCTTTGGTGATAATATTTTGATTTTGTTAAAATTCCAAGTATTATCCAGGAAGTAGACTTATTCATCAGTTTCAACTTCAAATCTCATTAAGTATTGCATATGCACATTTCACTGTGGGCAAAATGGAGAAAAACATATTCTAGGTTTAATCAATAGGGGCTGAGTAGCCATTTTAGAAATGGTTACACTGAGCTCCAGGAGTCTTGTTGAAGAAAGGGTGGAAGGATTGAACAATCCAGGGGGGTCATGAAGGGGTAACCCACAGAGACAGCTGATTTGAGCTCATGGGAGCTCATGGACTCTGAACCAACAGTTAGGGAGCATCCAAGGAACTGACTTAGGCCCTCTGCATGTGTGTAATAGTTGTGTAGCTTGGTCTCTTTGTAGAGCTCCTAGCAGTGAGATCAGGACCTGTCCCTGGAGCTTAGCAGGCTGTTGGAAACCTGTTCTCCATGCTGGATTACCTTGTCTAGCCTTAACACAAGGGGAGGATCTCAGTCCTACCTCAACTTGAAGTGCCATGCTTTGCTCAAGCCCATGGGATGCCTGCCCCTTTCTGAGAGGAGGTGGAGGAGGCATGGAAGAGGAAGTGGGTAGATGAGAAGCTGGGGAGGGGAACTGTGAGGGGAAGAGAGAGGAGCAACTGAGGTCAGTACGTAAAATAAATGAAAAATTGTTATTTAAATAAAGTAAAAAAAATTAAAAGTTAAAAAAAGAAATGGTTACATTGTTCAGTATAAATTTTTATTAGTTCTTTCTTTGAGGGGTCTATTCATTGCATTTGGATCAGATTCATCACCTCCCAAAACATAAATAGGGACTTCTGGACTTCAGAAATATAAGATACTGTTGTCATATTAAACCATAAGATTGAGGTACTTCATTGCAAAAGCAATAAAAAAAAAATGCCTCACAAATCTTATTATCAACATTTACCTTAGGTACAGTTGCATGGAGAGTATTAGGAAAATCTCTTCTCCAATGTTAACAAGTGATCAGATTATTTAGGTAAAATTAACAGATAATAAAATTAAAATAAGTGTGTGTATTATTTGTTGTGAATTTGTTTTTCCTTAATGATATGGATACATAACACTGAAATTTCCCATAAATATTGCATCACCTTAAGCATATACAATCTATTGTTAATTGTGAATATATCCATCTAGTCCTTTGTGTCAAAGTCAGTAATAGTCGCATCAATCAACACACTTGAAACATGGACAATGTTTGGCATCAAGAAGAGATTTTTGAAGACTCAAATCAACCACTTCTATTGTGCACTAGGTATTCAATACATACATGAGTGTATTGCCATATATTTATGCACCAAAACATATTTATGTATTATGTATTTATGCTGCTAGAACAAAGAAGACTAAGTGAATAAAGTTATTCTAACTAAGTTATATATAACTAAGCTAGAATGATTTGGATGTATCTAGCTTTTACCTTTCCTTTCAGAAACTATATTGAGACTTAGTATCTCCTTTCTGGTGGTTTATATAGCTAAAAACAGATATATTCCAAACAAAAGATTTTTGCATGTGTCTTTGTTAAACAAACAAACAAAAAATCTTCACAGGTTTTTTTCGTCTAATAGCCAAGTAATGATGAAGAATTCAACAACTTGAAGAGAAGTTTGAAGTATCCACATACCTCTCAAACAAACTGTGCAGTTTGGACCCACAAAACACAATTCAGTGATGAAATTAACACTTCATATAAACATAACTCCATCTCTAAAAGAACAATAATGTTGGAAAAGGTAGGGCACACCTCCAATATATTTAAAGATAATAGAATCAGCAAAATGGTTCAGTGTTTTCTCAAACAAAATGATCTCAGTTTAGTCTCAAACTAAAACTGGGATCCTTTTACAATGAAATGATTTAAACCACTGCAAACAACTAGGAACCAGAATGAGGATAGAAATCAGTTTTCTCTCTTTTCACAAAGCAGCCAAAGAATATTATACAGCTATTTCAATAAGAATAACACCACACTGATAACAGACACTATTCAAAATTTAATAAAGCATTACTCTCCTAATCAAAACATGACTGCGAGGTTTGGACTCTCACTGGAAAGCAGCATAATGTGAACAAAAGGGAAATGGGACTGTGCCTGCATATCAATGCTACAAGATAAATAACATCCTGGTACATGTGCAAAAATTAAAGGTGGGAACTGAGAAGCCGTTCTTAGTTTACAGGTGTCAAGATGCTTTCCAAGGAGAAGTTGGAACCACAAAATCAGAGAACTGTGGAGAACTTTATCAGTGAAGTGCCATGACACACATGGGAACATAAGAAGTCTTTTAATTGTGGTGATTTTGCAGAAATATTTGCCCAAAGTACAAGACTACACAATTGTCTGTATGATAGTAATAAAGATGATCATAGTATAGAGAAAACAAGCTTTTATTCAAAAATGTTTATAAAATGTATAGCTTACGAAAGTTTTCTTCTGACTCAATGTACTTAACAGCTAAGAAAAAAAAAAGTTGGTCTCTGAATGCCAGCATCTCCTTCCTGATGGTAGGCACTGTGCTCAGCGTGAGAAGGTTAAAGTTTCCTCTTGGTAAAATTAAGATAGTAACAGTAGATACCCACTGAGTTGTAAGATTTTAATGAGGTAATGGTTAAAAGTGATAAATTAACTATTAACTCTCAGAAAATAGAATACATTTAAAGGAACTAGAAGCAAAAGCTAGCAGATAAAAATTTAATTCCATTCATGAATAATATATCATGTGAGCCACCAAAACTGCATTTGCTTTTTTTGATTCTTTCCAAATGTCTGAATAACATTTTTCAAATCATTACAACCTTCATCTTCTAAATCAGTTAGCAAACTATCAGCAAGGGAGGGAACAATATTTATATGCATATGCCTTGTTCATATGTGAGGGTGGAAGCCAGATGTCTTCTTCTAACGTTATGTGTGGTGGTATTGTGTTCCCCAAAATATTGTGCATCCTAATAAATTTATCTGAGGTCAGAGAACAGACAGCCACTAGATATAGAGGCTAGAAATTGGTGGCACTCATGCCTTTAATTCTAGCATTCCAGAGGCAGAAATCCCTCTGGATCTCTGTGAGGCCACATTGGAAACAGCCAGACATGGTGACTTACGCCTTTAATCCCAGGGAGTGACAGCAGAAAGCAGAAAGATATATAAGGCGTGAAGACCAGAAACTAGAAGCATTTGGCTGGTTAAGCTTTTAGGCTTCTAGCAGCAGTTCAGCTGAGACCCATTCTGGATGAGAACTCAGAGGCTTCCAGTCTGAGAAACAGGATCAGCTGAGGAACTGGCAAGGTGAGAAAGCTGTGGCTTGTTCTGTCTCTGTGATCTTCCAGCATTCACCCCAATAACTGGCCCAAGGTTTGTTTTATTAATTAGACCTTTCAAGATTCCTGCTACAGTTATCTACCTTATTCTCCCTATTCTCTCTCCCTCTGTCTGTCTATGTCTCTCTGTCTATCTATCTATCTATCTATCTATCTATCTGTCTATCTATCTCCCCACCTCAAACACACAGAGCTCTTCAGAATGCAGGGACTAAAGGTGTGTGTGCCCATGCATGGTTCTATCTTGTTTTTATATACAAGGTTTTTTACTGCACCTAGATTTCACACACTGAGCTAAACTAGACAGCCAGCTTATGCCAACCATGTTGGGTTTTTTCTATGGGTACTAGAGATCCAAACTTCAGTCTTCATACTTGTGGATCAAGTTCTACACTTACAGAGCCACACCCTCCCAACCTTGTAATCAAGTTTTAATGGTACTGTCATAATATCTGGTTCAGTCACACCAGCTGACTTTCAGGTTCCAGTTGGTAGTTCATGTGAGCAATGAGTATTGTGGTTCAGAATCTATATCACACAAATACATAGGACTGGTGTGGAGTTAGCATGCACAGGACAGATACCACAGCAAATGCATCATTTTCATGCTAGCATCATTGGACAGATTGTTAAGAGTTATTTTCTTTAATTTCTCCCAGTTCTCTGGAGGTGCTCATGTGTTGGTTAAAAGTGGTATAAGTTTCCTCCCACTAGTGGTTTCCTAGGGTTTAGACAAAGATCAAGCTTTCCAGTGGAATTGAAACTTAATGATACAGAAGATTTCTACATTAGAAACATTGTTTTTAGTACAAAATGGTTTGAAGTTCCTTGGACAAGGATGAGAAAGAAGGTTGGCAAGTGCAGAAATGAGCAGAACAGCAGCTGTTCCTGTTTCCAGCTGTTCTGCCAGGCAGGGGTTTTGTGGAGCTGAAAGACATTGGACTTCATTGAGGTTCTGAGAACTTCATCTCTCTCACAGGGATAAACGAAGGTGTGAGCTTGTAGGATGGGATAGGTAAGTTGCCCCAAACAGGAGACCTGTCTATATTTCAGTCAGAATGAAAGACACATTGAGTCTCTTGTTTCCCTTTCTTAGCAGGTTCAGAGAGCACAAGTGCATTGAGCACTATGATCTGAGAAGATGAGCATATTTACAATTCTAGTTACAATCATTCAACTACTTACCTGTAATTAGTATCATTGTTCCTTTTTTACTTTTCCTCTCATGAAAACTTTGTTAGTATCTTCAAATCCCAGCAACTTTTTGATCTAAAATTGTTACGTCCCTATAACCCCACTGTTGCTTTCTAAGGAGGGTTTGATAAGTTCATTTTTATCAAAATATGTACAGTCTGCTACAATTTAGATCTTGAATGAACCAAAAGCCTGTGTGTTCAAAGCTTGGGCTCCAAAGAGACATTACTGGAAGTTGTGAAACACTTAAAAAACCAGACCTACTGAGGAGTCTTTAGGCCACTGGGGAACATGTGCTCCAAGGTGATCTTGGGAGTCAGCCCCTTTCTCTTTTTCTTTCCTTGGTATTTAGCCATGTGTGATGGTTTTACTTCATGTTATTCTGCATTATCATGGACCTCAAACAATGAGGACAGTAAATACAGAATAGAATCTCAGAGCCTGAGCTAAAATAAGCTGCCCACCTCTTTTCCAACACCTCTTCACCCATCCTAATGTCATTGGAAATGTAGTATGTTATACAGTATACACTTTTGTCCACCCAGCCCCACCTGCAAAATGTTTATAGCAGCAATGAGTCATTGGCTCAGTTCAAGGCCTCTGGCACATCATCATCACTGGGCCTTCTCTGTAAGTTGATTATCTGGGATATTTGTTGTAGTCATAGAAACCTGACTAGCATACACAGTTTATTTAGTGTTTGACTCTGAGATGATTTCTTCAGTCAGGTACTACATCAGTCAGGCCCTAATTCACCATCCATCCATTTAACAACCTGACTTTGATACTATGGGGCAGTAACCTTTCTGAGTGCTGATGCCTGCAATCACGTAGCTACACTTCAATGACAGGACCTTAGAATGATGAGAGCAGAGGGCTCCTGCATTTCTGGAAGCACAAGGGAGGGAGGTCTCACCAGAGGAGCATAGTTTTATATATATGCCATAGCCTGGAGGCTTGAAATACAGAAAAGAACTTCCTCAATCTCTGCCTGAGAAGAGCTCAGATCATGATGCCAACAGGGCTGTTTTCTATTCTCTCCTGTTCCTACAAGTGACAATCTCAGCACTGTGTCTCCACAATGGAATCTATGAATGCACTTACCCTGATCGTCTTATAGGAACAAAATTCTGCTTGATTTAAGGTCCATCCTAGTGATTTTATTACCTTAATTACCCCTCTAAGTATCCTATCTCCAAATAACACCACTGCTATGAATGGAAATGAATATTTTAAAACATAGGTTGAAATCTAAAGCCTGACAGTATGTATGTATATATGTAGAAATCTAATGTCCAGCTCTTAAATAGCTGTCCCCATACTTTATGTGTAGCAGATATATTATAAGACCCTTAATGTTCCTGAAACTCACAGACATGCATAATGCCAAGCATTAGAATGTGTTTCTTGTATATTCATTCCAGACTTCATCATTTACTATATCTGTATGTTCTATAGTTTGAGGTGTGAACACCAAAGCAGAATTGTTTACTCTTCCTTCTTCATAATCTATCAAAGACACAGGATTCATTCTTGCCATTGACACTGTTTTCTTTATATTTTTGGTGCTGGTAATTAAACCTAGGCTCTCACACATGCTAAGTAGTCCTTTACTACTGATTTACCACCCTAGCTTCTTATCACAGATCTTAAGTATCTCAGCATGATTTTCCCCTTGTACATCAAGAGCTTTTACTTTAAATGGCTGTTTCTTGGAATATCTGAGTTGCCATCATCATTATTGTCATACCTTTGGGGAACATCATTAAGAAAATAAAATTACTTGAACACAAGCATAGAGATCCCATATATTCCAGATGCTCTAGAGACCTAGGTAGAGTTACAGCATGGCTGTCAGGCAGAAATCACTTCCAATGCAGATATACTACACAAAGTGTGATTCACACTCAAAGCAGGATACGGAAGTATGACATAAGAGTCCATCACACAACTCACAATGATTTGTAATTTCATATATATTTATTATTTATTATACAATTTTACATTCAATGTTTTTACATCTCAGTTGATGGGATTAAAACAAGCCAGAGAAAAGAAAATTGGGAATTCAGGAATGCTGGAAACTGGGCTTTTAGAGTAATTAGGTTGAATGATAAAAACCAAAGTGGATATGAATACACAGAAGAAAAGCTAGGTGAGGACACAATGAAAAGGAAGACTTCTGCAAAAAGATGAGAGAGTTCCCTGGGAAAGGATCTGAATCTTACAGCTCAGCTTTTGACTTCCATTTTTCAGAACAATGAGAACCAACATTTCTGTTATTTAACACACCCAAAAGGTAAGGTGTCATTATGGCAGCAATGGAGCCTTGCACAGTCAGACTCTGCAGTAATGAGGATCTGAGGTATGGTAG
Source organism: Onychomys torridus (assembly GCF_903995425.1). Classification (NCBI taxonomy): domain Eukaryota; kingdom Metazoa; phylum Chordata; class Mammalia; order Rodentia; family Cricetidae; genus Onychomys; species Onychomys torridus. The sequence goes on along the minus strand of NC_050444.1, from coordinate 41,648,179 downwards.
AATAATTCAGCATATGGATCTGTTGGACAGACAATCCAGCCCATAGGAGGTGGTAAGGAGCAAAGACCAATGAAGAGACAAAACCAGTCTGCTAGAGAATTACAAAGTAAGTGTCCTATAATCAGCTTCTCCAGGGCTGTGGTCAGAACCAGTAAGTCATAGGAGAAGTGATAGGTCATAGGGTCAAAAATAAGAGACAAATCCAGAACATGTGGAACAACACCGGACAGGGCAAGGAGGGCTGATCTCAATGAGCTGGTGGAAGCCTGGGACTGCTTTTACTGTGGACATTTAAAATAACCTTCCTTCTTCAGAGAAAGGATTAAAAGGAGCTACAATGGAAGTGCTAAGAATAGTTAAGGAGGGACTCAAAGAATCTAGAGGTCGGATGATGAGCTCCAAGGAAGTGATGGAGACGTAGAGTTACAGTTAGATTAAAGATGTCTTTTGATGGAAGAGATAAGAGAAATTTCTGATAGTTCAGATATTGGAGATAAAGAAAAAAAGGATGTCGACAAATTATAAAGGTTTTCATCTTGAGCAAATATACTGTAGGAATAAGCCCAGCAATAAGTAATAATTTGATGGAAAGAATGGAAGCTGAAGTAAAAATAATAGCACAAATGTGTCTTGGTAGGTTGGATGACAAAATCATATAGGCTTCTTGGTTGTGATGATTTTTTTTTTTTTTTTTGGTTTTTCTAGACAGGGTTTCTCTATGTGGCTTTGCACCTTTCCTGGATCTTGCTCTGTAGCCCAGGCTGGCCTTGAACTCACAGAGATCCGCCTGCCTGTGCCTCTGCCTCCCGAGTGCTGGGATTAAAGGCGTGCGCCACCACTGCCCAGCCCGAATATCTAATTCTTGAACTGTAGAACTTGTTACAGGTGACAATTTGGTCAAAGGTATTCAGCTCCAATTTTAATTTTATTCCTGTGTTCCTTTTTATCCTCACAACGTGCATAGCTTTCTATAGTTCTCCTGAAACAGAATTTCCATATGTAATATGTTCCTCTGTAAAAGTCAGTGTAGGTTAACAAGGCTCAAAGTTCTAATCCAAAGTAAAATTAGATGTGCTTACATAAATGTATACACATATAACTTTTTTCTGTATATGTAAAAAATATGCAGTGAGCTTTCTACAGGTTGTACAAGTATTTAATAATTTTCTATGCCAATTAGTCACTAGAGATCCATCAAACTTTGGGGGTTCCCATCTGTTAAAGTGCAATAGAACATTGCTCCACTTTTAACACTGGCTGATGATTGTTCATGTACAGCGCTTTTACTAATGACAGCATCTTCCAATTGTCACTTCAGTTCTTAACTGTCTAAATGGAAAGAGATTGGCTATCAGCATACTAGAGGAATAAAATAACTATTTAAATAGTAGGAGACAGAGAGTCACTGAGTATCCTAACAGGGGGATGATAGGGCCTGATTCTACTTTATGTAAACTCTCTGGCAGTTCTGGAAGCATACAGAGGCCATGAATGGCCTACTAGTATCAGAGATATCAATGAAAGAATTGCCCTAAACTTGTGGTATGTGTAGCAGTTTAAATTAGACATCTCCCGTAAATATTGGACATTTGAAATACTTGGTCCCTAGTTGACGGTTGTTTTGGGGAGTATTAGAAGGTGTGGCTTTGCTTGAGGAAGTACTTGCTAGAGGCAGGCTTTGAGGTTTCAAAAGACTCACACCCTTTCACATTTTCTCTCTCTGATTTCTGATTGTGGATGGAGAGGTGAGCTCTTGACTGCTGCTCCAGTGCCTGCCACCTGCCTGATGTCATGCTCCGCACGGTGGTAGTGAAAGAATCCTATCCCTCAGGAACCATAAACCCCAAACAAACTCTCCTTCCATGAGCTGCCTTGGTCATGGTGTTTTATCACAGCAACAGAAAAGTACCTAAGACATGGCACTAGAAAGCACTATCAAGAAAAGCCTGAAGCGGGGCAGCGGGTGGTAGAGGTAGAAAGGAGGAAATACTGAAAACACATCTTTTGCTTGCCTAAAATTAAAAGTGCCAATGACCCCTTGTTAATTCTCTAATTTAAGTGGCAGGACATGAGAAAACATCATCAACTAAAATAGAAAATAAAAATAAAAAAGAAAGTTTGGAGAGAGGAGTGAAGATGATTTTTTTTAAATGGGTTATAATTTGAGATATTGGTGGGTGCCCAAAGAGAGGATTTATTAGCATCTTATGAAAGAATTCAGGACTAGAAGTATGCATTGAGAGCTGCTGGCTCCAGTTAGAAGATCCATCAGTGACTCAGAGAAAGTGGGTGACAAGCCATGTGGAACCTTAAATTTCCCAAATGTTATGGCTGTTGAACTCTTGAAATCAAAGCAATTGTGATTACCTACATGAGATCTCCACAAGATTGGGTCTCCCGCTAAGGCTTTCTTCAGTGGTATAGCCATTGGTAAGGTGCATATACTCTTTAGGCAGCCTTAATGAAACACACTACATCTCTCTCTCTCTCTCTCTCTCTCTCTCTCTCTCTCTCTGTCTGTCTCTCTCTCTCTCTGTCTCTCTCTGTCTCCCTCTCTCTCTCTCTCTCACACACACACACACACAGATGCATGCATGAATGCATGCTTGCATACACATACACACATATAAGAAAACATGTAAACATGTAAGCAGAGGGAGGCTAGCTGGGAGGAGGAAGAGCGGAAGTTGGAGGAAGAAGAGAGGAAAATTGGAGGCTACTGTGCTCCATATACTGTATATTTTCAAATGTCACAAAGAAATTCATTATTGTGTATGTCTAGCCTATGCTAATACAAACATTAGTTAGAAACACATTCCAGAAACTAGTTCAAAGCAGAGGTTGTGGTAAAAGGTCAGTTGATAAAGTGCTTGCTTTACAAGCATGAGGACCTTAGTTTGGTCTCCACTTCCTAAGTTAAAAAAATCTAGATGTGGTGGGGACCCTTTCCATTCCAAGGCTGAGGAAGAAGAGAGACAAATAGTTCTCTGCCAGCCATCCTAGTCTACTTGCTTCATTCCAGGCCATGAGGAGACCTTGTCTCCAAAACAAGGTAAACAAACAGAACCTAATAACAACATCAAAGTTGTCTTCAGACATCCATATGCACACACACACACACACACACACACACCCCACAGGGATACCTACACACAGAAGAACATGTAGATATGCACACACAGTATGCAAACACCCACACCCATGTGCACAGACACACAATCTATACACCTGCACACACATGAACATACACAAATATCGAACACATATACACATGCACAGATACCTACCCCCACACAAGCACCTGCAACACACTTGAACATGCACATATATGCGCAGACACATACATACACAGGTGTATAAACACCCAAAACATATACACACATACCTAAACCAAACCTAATTCTAGTGAGGAAACAGAGTATTAGAACTCTCATTCATTGTTACTAACAACTTAAAATAAGGCATGGTCTGATTTTAACATCACCCAGAAATTTTACTCTTAGGAGTGCACCCAAGATAAGTAAAGACATGTTTCAACAACTGCTGGTACACTGCTGTTGTAATAGCACTTTTCACAATAGATAAAGAGTGAAACAAATGTCTATCAACTGATGAATGGGAAAAGAAAACATGGTCATTCACAAAATAAAATATAATTTAACCACTAAGGCAATGGTACATATCACAAGAATAAATCTTCATATATTAGATGAAAAAAAAAAAAAGCGGACATCTAAGGCCACAGATAGCTTGATCTCATTTTTATGAATTGTTCAAACAAGGATGTGCAGAAAGACAGACAGCAGGTCAGTGGATTGGGAGGCATGTAGGAGGTGAACAATGACTATTAATTGTGTGGAGATTTCTGCAGAGCAGAGGTTCAAACTTCCTTACTCTGTGAGCCCTTAATACAGTCCTTCATGTTGTGGTGACCCCAACCATAAAATTATTTCGTTGCTACTTCATAACTCTCACTTTGCTACTGTTATTAAACATAATGTAAATATCTGATATATTGGATATCTGATATGGGACCTTTGTGAAAAGGTCATTGATGGAGCAATGACCCATAGGTTGAGAAGCACTGGTCTAGATTATGAGTGTGGTGATGTTTACACAAAACTGTGAGGCTACAAAAGCCATTGAATTGCACAGTTGAAAGCAGTTAAAAGGTGAAATTTATATCACAGGAATTGTACTTCAATTCTAAAACAATGTAACAACATCAAAAAAAGTATTAACAAAATATCAAATTAATTGGTTTATATAAATTGATGACTGAGTATGAAAGTCTAAAGGTAATTCTGTCTTGTCTGGCATCTGAGTCACATACAGACCTATACTTCAAGTTTCAGCACACTAGAATGCAGTTAAGAAGAAGAACACATTTTGATTTTGATTTTGTCATGCTTTGAGCAAAGGTAAGGAATTTTGCAATTAGTTGATGCTAATGTTATAGACTGATATGTGAAGAATGGCTCTGAATTCTCACTCATGTTAGCTTCATAGTGAAACACAAATACATAGAATAGACACTTGACCATCAATGTGTAGACCACACCAAAACTGGGCATCAAAAGCTGGGAGACTCTGAAACTTCACCACACACCTACTGACCTAAATTTGTGTTTTGAGAATATCTTCTGGGCACATTTACATAAAACTGTTAGAAAGGCGGCTCTGTGTTGATGATGCATGTTAATGTGTAAAAGATGGATTGTAAACTCAAGACTATATGTTAAGGTCACTGCTTTTCTCCTTCACCTAATATGCTGTCTTCAGTGGACAGTGGACATTTATAACTTTGTGTTTATCAGTCAGGTTCTCAAATGCAGGTAGAAGGTGATTCATATGAAACAAGAAGTGAGTATCAATTAACCAGTGATGGTCATCTGCTTGCTAGAGATCCATCACCATGATGACAAAGTTTAGGGGAATCTTTGCCTCAATATAAAGCTTATTTTCTTTCCTAAATGTGGGTATTTTGGTGTTTTATCAATCTGTTTCTAGTTCCTCCAACCATACATTATCTGATCCATCTGTCTTCACTTCTATAATCTCTACTTATAAAAATACTTATTAAAATAACACATAAGTTTATTCAGTATGTATTTTTCATTACATTATACAACCAAATTACATCCTGCTTTGAATGCTGTGGAGTTACTATTGATTCCTTCATCTTGGGAAAAATCCTGCTACCACAGGTGGTAAACTTTATGTAGGCATTGCTTTCATTATTTCATGCATATGTCTGTCAGCTTTGTTGTTTTGATTTTCTGTATCTTTAAAGAAGGTTTCATCTTGAGTTCTCAAAGACTGTATATTCAAACACTTTCACTGAGGTTAAGATTTTTAAAAACAAAAGTGAGTGATTAATAACAGCATTGTCCAACCACTAGCAGGTACTAGTGTGTAGAATCACAACACTTGTGACATTTATAACTTTCTAGTCATCCAACATTCGACTAAGGTGCATCCTTCAGCCTCTGTTTGCTTTCCCCCATGTTGTATGAAATTGTATATTCACCTTTTTACTCTAATTTTCTGAGTTTTTCTATATCCCTTCTAGTTATTTCTTTTGTTCCATCAAATGCTGTTGTTTCACTAAGTTCTCTAGCAATTTCAGAAGCTTACCTTAACTAATACCCTCTTCCTTTTTTTTTTCTTTTTTTGCCCTCCTGTTTTGTAGGTAAATGTAAGCTATTACTTCTTCATGACCCTTTGTAGTTAACAAAATGTCATCATGCACTGCATATACATATTTAAGACTCAAAAAAAAAGTGTGTGAAATGTTTTTTATCCCCACCACTACTCAAGAGTCAAGATATAGTTTACAGCATCAAGGAAAGGACCAAGTGCATCTCATCAGCCATAGAAAGAAAGCACAATTGCCATCCCAAGCTTTGTGAACTTTCTATAGCAGTACCAGTCAAGGGAAGAGAAAGCAATTAGGAATCATTTTATTTTGTTAAAATTTTAACCTCAGAGAAAAGTATTCAAGTAGAAAGTTTAAGAAAAAAATAATAAAAACAACAACAAAGGCTACACTGAGATCTCAAGATAAAACCTTTGCTCAAAAACTGGAAAAATCAAAATATCAGAAGACATACAGCAAACAATGAAAGGAACGCTAACACACAAAAAAATACATCATCTGAGGTAACCGAGGAGTCATCTCAAGATGAAGGCACTGAAATCAATAAAAATTCCGTGACATTCAACAAAGCAGTACAATTTCACAAAGGGATGACTTTATACAAACCTTGCAAAATGATGCAAAAGGATCTAAACGTCAGAAGCTAGATAAAAGCGCCAGAACATAGAAAGGAGCTCAAACATCATGAACTGATAGCTCAATTTATGCCCTTCAAAACAGCTCCTAACAACTTTCAAGTGCCCATGCTGCAGACTAAAATATTCAGTAGATTCTCCTGGGCTCAGCCATACTTGGATTATCGCTTACAGTTGGAGAAAGGAAAGGAAGGAAAGAAAAATAAACAGAAGGAATAAAAGGGAGGGAGAGAGGAGGTAAGAGTTGTAAAGTCAAATGCCAATAAACCAACTTCCCTTGAAAATGAATAGGTGAAAATAAACCCTAAAAGGAAGAATGTGTTTAAAGAAAAGATCATTAGAACACTGAGGAATTCTTAAAGTAACACCCAAACTAGAAATAACACTTGGCAAGAACATGTCTAAAGAACTCCACTTTCAGTCACTCACATCCTGCTGAGACCACTTAAAGAGCATGTGGCAATAAATGCCCTCAGCAGTTGAGATGGCCCTTAGCCTAGGGGAGTCAATCATTCCTGTTTAGGACCCCCCATAATCAAGGTAATTTCAGGCTGTGTGTCTTTACAGTAGCCATTATGATATAGCACAGGCATGTTGAGATATCTCCCCTCTGTTCACAACACACACAGTTGTCTAAGTGAGGACACTTATGTTCAATTGGAGCATACCTTGGTGGGAGAGAAAAATATTCCTTCATCCAGCCAAGACTTTAAACTTCTACAGGCAGTTTCCTGTCTGAAGAAGAATCAAACATGTGACAAACAAAAAAATATTCTCAATTTAAGTAAAACTGATAAATAACAGTCTGTGACCAAAGGAATGTGACTAAAGCAACAAGTCAAACTCCTAGTGAAGCTTTTCTTTTTCCTTTATTGAGCCAGCTTTCTTTGTTTATGAACGAGACTCAGGGTAATGACTTATCCCAAGAACTTATTTCAGTTATGTAAACAAACAAACAATGCATAAACCTTATAAACAGCATTTGTTGGGTTTAAAGCAAACCAGGATTAAGGTCCCTTCATCCAGAGGGAAATACAAGAAAACTCTTATATAGCTCCAACTGTTTACAGAAACTTCCATAACTCTTTCCCAGCATCCTTGTAACCAGTCCAAGCATATTTGAGATTCTCAGACATTAAACCTTATCCACGGTTGGATTTGGCCTCTCATTTCGAGTTGAGTCTACTTTAAACCACTCCATATCACCTCCCCTAGGCCGGAGACACTACCTTCTCTTGAAATTCCATTTCCCTATAGTCATCCAGAAAACCAGGCTGCAGAGCTTCCTGTTTCTAACCAGTCCCAGGAAGATTATATTCCTGCTGCATCTTTTTCTTCCCCTTGGTAATCAGCCAGAATCTTGTCTTTTCTTCACTTTGCCTTCCCAATTCCATGACCTCAGATCAAGTTCCTTTAACTCCACTGGCATGAGGCTCTTCTCACACACTTTAGTACTAATTTTATCCCTAGCCGCCAAAGTAACCTTCACAGTGAAAAAGCTAGAGCATGATACTTCCTTGATTAAAGACATTATATAATTTCCCTTTTCCAAATAAAAATCTCAGTCTGCTTTTTAAACTAAATGAGCATTCTGAATTTTATAGGAGGGCTCCCAGCTGTCTTTCAGCCCTCTCTTACTCTACTTCCATTTATCCTGATTTCTGAATAAAATAGGACAAAAGTCCCCTTGAACACAGTTGTCATTTTTCAGCTTCTCTTTGTACCTTAGATTTACCTTCATCTTCTTCAACTTATCTAATTATACCTCTCTGGAGGCAAAAACTGTAAAAATCTAGTGACATGGTGTTTAGGAGCAAAACCATGGGAAGAGAGAGCAACAGATGGTAGAGTACATAAGCTAGTTCTCTAAGAAGGAGAAGTCCAAGAGCAAAAGGGAATGCTGTTAATGAACAGATAATGAAGAAACAGAAAATGTCTACTAGAAACAAATGAGATAGTGAACTGGGCTAGGAGAAACAAGAGTGACTAGCTGAAATAAAGGGCAAGGGACAAAGCCTGAAGAAATTTTCAAATGAAACTGTGGGCTTCAGTGATCTTAAGTGAAGGGTTGAGGAAGAATGTTGTTCACAACTTCTGCATCAATGAATGCTTATGTTGTTTGCATATTCTTATGTTAAAGTCTAAACTCCTATAGTGATAGAATCAAGAGTTGGAGTACTCTTTTTTACATGTATTCATTATTTGTTTCCTTGTGTGAGTGTGCACATGCTGAAGGGCATGAAGTGTGCCATAGCACATGAACAGAAGCCAGGAAACTATTTTCAGTTCTCCTCCTCTATGATGTGGCATCTTGAACTCAAACTCATGTCATCAGGGCTGGCAGCAAGTTCCTTCACCTGCAGAGCCATCACACTGTACCAAAGAGGTGGCACTTTAGGATACCGATCATGGAGGTAGAGCCATCCTATTGTACCAGTATCCTTAGGAAATAAACCCAAGAGAAGTACCTTGCCTCTTCCATCATGTGAGGACATAGTCTGAAGAAGAAGCTGTCTATAAAGAACATGCTGAATTCCCATGGTGCCATAGTTTGGATAGCACTGAATCTCTGGAACAATGTGAAATAAATTTCTGTTCTTTATAAATTATCCAGTCTAGGGCAATCTCAAAGGGAAAATTCAGGCCTCTTATTTAGCCTGCACTTTCTATCCTTGTATTATGTTAAAATTCCTTGACCATTTATAGCATACCTTATAATCAAAACCTTTACAGGACCACTAGAAAGTTGTGCTCATTGCTTTCTCTTCACTGTGTTAGAATGTCCAAGATTAACAACTTAAAAGGAAGAAAAATTATTTGAACCATGGCTTCTGAGAGTTCAGGACATGCTTGGCTGGCCTCCATGTAATTAGGTAGATCATGATAACAGAAGTATGTGATGGAGAAATTTCTTTATGCAGAGAAGACAAGAAGTAGAGGAAAGAAGATACAGGAATCAGACAAGACAATACACTCATCAAGGACACGTCCTGTGACTTCCTTCATCAACTACTTCCCCCCTGTAGTTCACTGCCCCTCAATAATGTCATCATATTATTGGTCCATCAAGTGATTAATGTATTCATTAGACCAAAATGTTCCTGATGTTATTGTCTCTGAAAATGGCCCTCATGGAGAAAGTCAGAAATGTGTGTTAATATTTGTCTAGGCATTTCTTAACCTAGCTTGGTTGACAATGAACATTAACTATTAGTGCACACTTCCACCCAATAATTCTCATGTAAGCACCATCAAAATCAAAACAAAAACAAAAAAATACTGTTTCTGAATTTCCAAAGCATTCTGATTTCATCTTCTATCTGCCAATTCTTTTGTAAGCACTTTGAAGGCAACTTACCTAATTTTCATCTTTGACTCTGCCCATAGCAGGACTGACTTTTCTTTTTATTTGTGTGTGCCCATGTGTGTATGTGAGAGAGAGGAGAGAGGGTGAGAGGGAGAGAAACAGGTGTGTTTCTCTCTGCCTCATCTTGCTCAGAATCTTCATTCTCAAATTAAGGGATTCCAAGAAAATAACATGACATGTGACTTGATTACTCATTCTAAAGAGCCAGTAGGAATGAAATTTTCATATCAGTGCCGCTTAATTCCTCAATGCCGTATGACTTAAATATGTGGTGTCTTCAGCAATAGAAGAACCTATCTAGTTCTGAAGGGTCACTAAGAGCATTGGCAAAAGCCTATAATACTTGGAGATCTATGGAAACTTACTGACCAACAACTCAAAAAGAGATAACCCATTCCTGGCATTATACTTTTTGATAGCCTATGCTGCCTGGGAGAGGCACCCCCTCCATTATAAGATAATTACATTTAAACTATTTATACATGTGTATATATTTTAGGAAGCTTCTATTGGTGGCTATATTGTTTCCAAATGTCTTTATTGTTCTTCATCTTGCCCCATTCTTCTTCCTTTACCCTTACCTCATCCTTTACCTCAATTAACCTTTTGGGATCATTTATTCCCCTTCTCAAAGGATCAGGATATTCAATCAGCCTATATAAATACATGAGTAATTTCTAGTTACTTTGGGGATTTTGAAAGAATATTTTACAAAATCCAGTGATTATACTAATATGATTTTTCAGAACTACTTAAAATGTGCATAAAATATTTGCTGCCCTATATGCAGTCAGCAGGCAAATTCAAGTGTCAATGTTTCATAATCATTTGAGTTTTATTTGATAAGGCTCACGTTATTATTCCCCAAACTCATGAGAGGTGCAATGGTCTCTTTCTTCTGTAGAGAAGCTAAAGCACATCCAATTTTCTTCTCTCAATTAGGCTCTGGTTTTAGACCGATCAGTTCCTGACTTGTTTTTTTCTCTTACTCTCTTGCTGGATCCTGCTTCCTGAAGCAGCCACTCCATCCAGTAAAGCTATTGGCACTGGTGGGTTCTGCTTACCTAAGGCCTGAGTCATCAGTGGTTTCTGCAGTTCTGACTCATCAGTATCTTAGTGCTGAAAATCATTATTAGAAATGGATGAGGTGGCAGTGCCAGAAACAGAGTGAGCCAATCCAGGAGGCAAAATAATTGCTCTAGCCGTGCTGATCTTCAAAATACATTGCTGTTGGCTAAAATTACAATAAACCAAAGTACAGTAATGATACTAAAATTTTTGGAATCTTAATTTCTAAGTTTAGCTTCCCAAAAATATGCATTGTTGAATGTGTCCTTAATAATATATTCCATTGTGAAATAAATTTTCCAAATTCTTAAGTGCTACCATTGCCAAATATTCATAATGCGATTTTTATATGATGAATAAAGCATTGTTTAACATGGAATCCTCTTTTATTATAATGCCTCTGATGTGCTTTCTAGGACTGTGCTTTAATAAATGCTAACCTAGTTTATTCATAGTACTTTAAAGAATGAAAAAGGAAATCACAGCTGAGAGGATCAGCAACACAATTAAATTATTCAAGCAGAATTTTGTAAGAACTGAATTTACTTCATAAGTGTGGTACTGTAGAACATGGATCAATGCATTCAAGGGAACCAGAAATTTTGACTTGGGAAAATTATATTTTCTTCTTTATTACTTAAAACAATTTAAATGTATTTTGATCCTATTGTCCTCCTCCCCCAAGTCCTTCCAGATCCTTGCCCCATTCCTATCCAACCAACTGGAAATTCTTTACTAAAAAGCAAACAAAACAATACAACAACAAAATCAAGAAAACAAATGAAACCACATCCAAAGATGCACCAAACTGTAACCAAATAAAAGCATTATAACACACACACACACACACACACACACACACACACACACCACAACCTGTGGAGTTCATTATATGATGGTCAACTGCTCCTGAACATGAGGACTGTCCTGGAATGGGTGATATACTCAGTGTAATTCTATTGGAAAAAAAGATTTTCCTCTCCCAGAAGGTATAGGTGACAATTCAGTTCTTAACTTTTACCCTAGTGGATAGGTTGTCATTCATTTATTCATTCATTCATTCATTTTCAAAGATAACAAAATAAAATGTAATAAGATTAAAAAAAAAAAAACTATCACATCAAAGTTGGACAAGACAAACAGAAGGAAAAGAGCCAATAGAATACACAAGAATCAGAGATCCATTCATTTGAACACTCAAGAATCTGATAAAAACACTCAACTGGAAGCCATAGTATAAACACAGAGGATCTGTTGGAGACCTGTGTTGGCCCCGTGCATGCTGCTTCAGTCTCTGTGAGTTCATGTGAGCTTTGATCTTGTGGATTATAGTGCCCTGTTTTCTTGGTGTTCTCTTTTCCCTCTGGCTCTTACATTCTTTCTGCCTTCTCTTCTTCAGAATATCTTGTGCTCTAGGTGATGAACTTTTGGAGACATCCCATTTAGAGGTGAGTGTTCCAAGGTGTTTTTCTCTCTCTCTCTCTCCCTCTCCCCTGCTCTCCCTCGGCCTAACATATGTCTGTCTGTGGTTCTCTAAATTTGTTCCCATCTGCTGAAGGGGAAAGATTCTCGGATCCTAGCTGGACCAGTCATTGATCTATGAATACAGCAGAATATCATTAGGAGTAATTTCATCAGTACTTTAAAAAAATATTTTCATTGCTGTTACTATTTATAGCACTGGAGATAAAACCCAGGGCCTTATACATGCTAAGTAAACAGTTTATCACTTAGCCACATTCCCAGTTCTATGAAATTTTGTCTTTAATGTGAAGTTTTGATCCACCTGATCACATAAACAGGATTTTCTGTTTCTTTCTTCTTATACAGCTATTCCTAATATGAAGAAAATTTACCTTACTCTTCTACATTAAAAGATATACATTTCTATGTTTGTTTTCACAGAGAATTTCAAACATATATATTCTGGTTGTGAAACTTGAAATATTTTGCACAAAGTTACAAAATTATACCAAGTAAAACATGGATATTGGTAGAATAAATAGTCTTTTATAGTCTTAACAACTAGTGGCATTTAAACAATGTTAATTAGATGCATATTTTTTGTTTTATATATGTGGCTCTCCCTTTGTCATAAAATAAATTTTGCTTTGTAAATATGTCTTAAGAATTTTAAAGGAAAGCAAAACCAAATTAATAATTCTGTGGCACTGTTGACCATTAAGTGTGATCATTATATATAGAACTGGAAAGAGAATGTTACATATAATTCAGGCCCTTATTCTAAAAGGAGCTAAAGGCAGAAGTTCAACAAGGAAATACCATGTTAAATACTATTGGCTGAAAACACTTTTGACAATTACACACATCAGATGAATGCTTTCATTTTGCACACTGATGTGGTATATGAGCATTATTCTCTAAATGGGCTGTTTGGCTTGAAGGTTATTCAAATACTTTTAAAACCCATTGACACTGCCAATTAACTATGAAATTTGATATTGAAACATGAATAATGAATCAAAATTGAAACTGGTTTTTGTTTATATCAAGGAGTTTTATAGCTGTGCAATCTTAGGCTCAGTTCAGCGGAGGCTGACAGAAGCTGTAAAACTCCTTTTCATCATCACATCAATCCTGTGGGAGTGAGACATGGTTCTCACATGACCAATGAGTAAATGAAAAGCCAGAGATGAAACTGCCAGCTCAAAATCACAGGGAAAGTCAGGGACAGGGACAGAGATCTGGTAGGCTTCCAACTCTGATTCACCAATTCTATCTGAAACAGAAAATTCATTGGACAAAGATGAATTCTGAGTCATGTTGCTCTAGAACATGTGTGCTCATATCCTGCCAAAAAGCTGATGATCCATGCAACCAAAGACACTTCCCTGACCACCAAGCCTTTCCTTGATGCTCAAGAATTTATTTAGATGTGATTACAATGCTCTGTTGTTTTCCAGCATCTCTAACTGGTAAGTTAATGCTTATTATTGTTTTGTTGAATTCCTTTTGGAAAAATGAATTACTCTAGAAAAGATCACTAGAGTTTGCATTCAGTTTGAAAGCTCCTATTCTTTCACCCATTTCCATCCAGAATTAAATAGCTGTGTAAAACATATTTCAAGATTATTTATTTTAAATGCTCTTACTGTAATAATAATATTCCATATATGTAATTTACTATTTTTACCCATTCTCTCTAATTTGCCAAAGTCTTACCAATGTTTAAGAACCATTATCAAGCCCCTTGAATAAGATATTTTTTCTTAATTCTTCCACTTAGCATTGATCTTGTCCTGTGGAATTCCTCTGCATTTATCTTGGACTGTCTGTTATGATGAGGATATTATTATTAAGTCCTGTGATTATAAAACCTTAATAGAGCGAGGCTATGTGCTATTGTCCTCCTACAATGTATATTATGTGACTAAAATAATAGACACAAAATGAAAGTAGTTTAAATTGCATGGAAATTGTGTATAATCTGTATATGAATGAAATATGATGTATGGTATGTAATATTTTCAATTTGAAAATGAGTCATCATATCCCTGTAAGTATTATACTATATAATTCCTTTTGTCTGGCAGAAGTTTGCATAAAAATAAGGAACATATAATAACTGGATTACTTTCTGAGTATGTTTTTATTAATTTTTTTTATTTTTCAAAATTAAAATATAATTACATAATTTCCCCCTTCTCTTTCCTCCTTTGAACACCTCTCATGTAAAGCCCTGCTTTCTTTCAAATTCATGACATCTTTTTCTTTTTGATTACATATACATGTATACACATATTTACATAACATGTGTATATGTAATATATATGTATATATGTGTATATATGATTAAATATATGTATATATTTATCCCCAAATATATAATTACAACATGCTTGCTCTGCGTAATGTTATTTGTACATCTTTATTTACTCTGAAATTATGAATTTTTAAAAAAATAGACAGTACCTTAACAAAACCAATATACAGAACTAGTAACTCAGAAACATACAAAATTGAACCTATTAAATATAGCTTTATTTGTCAAGTTCCATTCTACCAAAAGGAAGCCTCAGTACCAGAAGTACATCTCTCACTTTTCTCTAATTACCCCATTGAAGAAGTAAAAGGGTCCCTGGAAAACTACCCCCACCCTCTAGCACTCATAGCCCCACCATCATGTTCAGCTACAGCTAAAAATATATTATGTCTCTTTATATATGCACCCCAGGAAATCAATACCCCTAAACATTTGTATCTCAGCCACCTCAAGTCTCTGTGCTCCTTAGTATTTCCCCTTTCCTCTGTAATAATCAACTTTACATCAATAATGAAATTCCCGACATAGTGTGCTTTGTGACACAGTATGCCCACTGTTGTAAAAGGGCAACAATGTCATGGGACAAACCAACCACTACCTGGTTGGGTTTAAAACCTACTTCACAATATGAAATCAATTCCTGGAACCATTATCAGGCCAAGGACCTGTGGCCCTGCAGATCATAGGCCCTAGGGGAGAACCAGCTAGTAGTATTCTGCTAAGTGGATACAATATTAAACTGACTCCTAATGACTTATAGTTCTACCCATAGATTAGTCTATCTTCTAACTCTCATTAGAGATGCTTCCATTTGCAGCCAATAATGATTAACAGTAATACCCACAACTATGCAAGGTGCTAAGATTAAGAGATTGTGTAATTCTCAGCTCCGTGGGTTGGCTTTGACACACTGTATAAAATTATCAAATAACTAATGTTTAAATTGAAGAGAAAGATCTCTAAAATTCTCAACACAGACTATTTATGAAGGAGAAGTACATCTCACAATTTTGAAGACTCAATATCCACATGATGTAAAAAAATGCCACATCATCTTCTGTTATGGACAACAATGGAGGGAGAGCGTGTTGGAGTAATTATAACTCTAACCAGGCACAAAAGGGCTGTGCTTCTCTTTTTATAGTCCTCTCATGAATACTTACAGAGGTAGCAGACAAACTGTTTGATCTAATGATCTCCCATAGGAACCCACTATGTTAGGAACCAAGTATGCAATCACAGTGATATCTTCAGGAGTCGCAAAGCATACTCAAATCAAAGCAACAGCAATCGAATATTAATAGTTACTAAAACCAAATCTTTCATTTTTTTCTCCCATATCTCACATTCATTCCATTAGTAAATCTCATAATTGCAACACTCAAAACCTGTCAGGGTTTTTTTATACATATACTGCTACCATCTTTATCTATACTACCATCATTTTTCACCTAGATTATTCCAATAGCTTTTGGATTGGTCTTTCTACATCTATTGTAGTCCCTAAAGTCTACCCACAATACGTTGGCAGACCAGTACTGTGAGCAATGTCACTCCTAATTACCATCTCATTAAACTTTAAAAAGCAAAGTCTGGGAAGATAGTTCACTGGGTAAAGCGCTTCCCTTGAAAATTTAAGGACACAGTTCTGGATCTGCAGAACCCATGCAAAGTTGGATGCCATAGTACATACCGTGTTCCTAGGGTGAGACGAATGATGGAGTGAGGAGAATCCTCAGACTCTCATGAGCCAGTTCTCCTGTTGTATATAGTGGAGAACAAAAAACCCAGTCTCAACTAAGATGGAAGCTGAAGAAGGATATGACATGCTTCCCATCTACACATATACACATGCCTACTCAGACATACAGAGAGAGAGAGAGATAGATAGATAGATAGAGAGAGAGAGAGAGAGAGAGAGAGAGAGAGAGAGAGAGAAGACAGACAGAAAGACAGACACAGAGAAAAACATGGACAGACAGGCAGAAACAGACAGAAAAAACTAGTGGTGTGATTTATGTCACTTGCTCTTTGTCATCTTTGATTTTCTGATCCAATAACCTATTGTCTTTCCATCTGTTTCTTCTCGCTTGGAATTCTGAGTCTCCTGTCTGTTAAGTAGCCCCACTCCAGAATCTCACATGTCGTCCCTCTGTCTCCAATGCTAGTCTCTGACACATTACCTTGCCATCTTCCTCAACTTTACTTTGAAAACAACAACAAAAATAACAACAACAAAAAAGCCCAGTGTGGCCTTCAATTCACCATGTACCCAAGGAAGATCTTCAGTTCCTGGTCCTCCTGATTCCATCTCCCAAATGCTGGGATGACAGACATGAATGATCCCTGGAAGTTTCATGTGGGGCTGGGCTTGAAAACCAGTGTCCTGTGTATTATAGGTAAGCATTCTACCACTGAGCCGCTTCCCTGAACTTCCCTCAGCTCTTAAATTCTCTACTTAAACACCATGATGTCAGTGAAGTCTTCCACAATGGTCTCATTAAAATTTGTCCTAAAAATCATGTTGAATCTGACTGTCAGAGTACAGGAGTTGGTTGGGCCATTAAAAACTATTAATGCCTTCCTTTTAAAAATACATTTGTATTGTAGGGTGAGGATGCAAAACACTTCTTGTACATATATCTGTTTGCCTTCCACTAAGCCCTTGTCAGATGTAATCCCTTGTTCTTGAGTTTCTAAGCAACGGTATTGAGAAATGATGTATTTTGAAAGTCATTAGGTCCTGAGACCTCCACATTTGTGAATGGGATATTGCCTTTCAAAAGGTTTGGGGCACTCTGCTACTTTATAAAGAACACTGCAGGTGCCCCTTACTGACACAGGATCTGCTGATACCTTGACCTTGGCTTCCCAGACTGCAGAATGGTGAGGTGAGAAATAAATTACTGTTGTTCCCAAGTTATCTAGTCACAGGTATTTTCTTACATCAGTACAAATTAATTAAGATACTTATAAATGGTGAGCAATTACTAGGTCTAACTGTGACTATATCACCTTGTTGGTGCTAGGTAAAAGTAATCGAGTAGAAAGAATTATGCAGCTTTTTCTTGGAAAATAATTGCTTACTTTCAGAACATGACAATGTTCTTGAAGAAAAATATTTCTTATGTTTCCCTCCATTTTGACTGTTGTGCAGAGAAGAAAAATAAGCACAACATTATTCACCAAATAAAGACTTAGTTTTACCTAGTCGAATTGTAGGATCCACAACTTGTGTAGTGACCTTGGATTAATAAAATCTGGAGACAGCTTCAGTGATATTTTGAAAAGACAGTAAGAGGATTGATTTTTCTGGAAGCTCATTAATTCCAGTGAATAAACCAAGGAAAAGATTAAACTTTCAAGCTGGCCGGTAGTGGCTCATACCTTTAATCCCAGCACTTGGGAGGCAGAGGCAGGTGAATGTCTGTGAGTTCCAGGCTAGTCTGGTCTACAAAGCAAGTTCCAGGACAGCCAGAACTGTTACAAAGAGAAACTCTGTCTCAAAAAATAAAATTAAAAAAAAAAGATTAAACTTTCACCTCACTGGAACAAATAATTTATATGTACACTAATTATATATACATATGTATATGTATATACGAACTAATAAGGCAAATAAAAGAAAATTGACCAACGATCTATGATGGTTTTGTCTATGTGGCTCCTTGGCTTTTCACAGTTCTATATTGATGCAGAGCTATAACTATCATGGAAATGGACAAAACCTCACCTAAGACCATAGAATATTGTACAAAGCCTTCTGTGTCTTACCAAGAAGCATTTTTCCCAACATAATACTTTTATTGATTATTGATCATTTGGGAATTTCACATCATGCACCTAAACCACACTCACTTGCCAGTCCTCCCAGGTCCACATTCCCAATCTTTGTGACCTTCCCTCCCCCCCCCAAAAAAAAAGAAGAAAAAATGTCCAATTTGTGCTGCCCATATACTCACTGGAGCATTGTCAAACTCCCAGTGTCCAGCCCCTTAAATAAAACTGAATCTCTCCCCCATATACCCATACCCCTACACCTACCAGAAGCCATCAGTTGTAGAGAACTACACTTCAGCATCTTTATCAAAAATTTAAGCATTCTCTTCAATGGGTTTCTGTCTTGGATGTTACTTTTTGGGAGGAAGTGGTGGTAGAGGTTATCACAGAAGCCTCTATGTCCCTCTTTCTCTGCTGTGAGTCTCCTGTCATCAGTGCTGCTGCAAAAATAGCTTCCTTGCTTTTTGCAGTCAGTGGGGGCATTGATCATGGACTCCCATATGTTTTCTGGTGACAGCATGGACTACAGGCATCCATATAGTCTCTGGTCTCAGCATGTGCCATGGATCTCAGCATGGCCTCTGGTGGTAGTATAGACCACAGACATCAACATGGCCTTTGATAATAATTCTTTCAACATGGCCTCAAGAGGCTGCACAGGCCATTCACATGTACATGGTTTCAGCAGTAGCATGTCCCATGGACACCAACATGGATGTGGTGATAACATAGGCCATGAACATCAACATACCCACCCCTCCACTTCTACTGCAGTAGGACCACGGACCCAAATATTGCCCTCAGAAAGAAGAAGCATTATTTTCACATTTCTGTTCCACCAAGAAGAGCTTACTTGGGAGGAGCTGAAAACCAGTTCACTGGTTATGCAAGAGTGTCACCATTTAGCATCATGAGACACAAACCCACCGAACCACACAGTGCCTTTTCTCTGACTTTCATCTGTCTGTCTTCATTACAGCATTTCTAATATTTTATTGTGAAGTTCTGTGTTCTTGTCCTCCTAGCATAGATTAAGATTCATTTCTTTGTATTTCTATTACCAATTACTTAGCTGAGGTTAAACAGATTACAGGGAAATCCTTGAAAGCAACAGTCCAAGATCTCATCCCCATCTACAAACACACAATCCACAGGTACTACAGGACCAACACAGTCTATAAATAGATTTTCCATGTTGTGAATCAGAAATGCAGGCATTGTTGAGTAAGAAAAATGAGTGAATTCCTTGAGGTGAAGATTCAGCACCAGGAATTAAAAGGTCTCTGCTCCTGTGGGAAGCATCATCCATTGAAAGGAAGCTCCCTGTTTTCTGGCATTCCAAATGATTTGGCCTCTGCCAGAAAAATAACAGCTGTTGAAAGCCTGGTGAATCCTTCACTGTCTGACAAGCACCCATAGACAGCTCATTTCCATTCACTTTGCAACCTGCATGGTTCTAGAATGTGGGACTTAGAAAGGGTTGGTGAGGTGACATTTTGGTCAGTATAAAGGTAGATATTTCAGTGAATCTAATGATACTTTGTCAACTATCTCATATGGAATAAAATGCGTACATCTATACACACATGCATATACCAGACCTTAACCTATAAGTGATTTGAGTACCTAATTTAAAAATAAAGTTGTCCTTTCATTTTCAAAGCTATATTCATCTTTTTGTATGGCTCTGACACTTCTTTGTGGGAAGTTTCTACAAATGCGCAGGAACAGGATTCTGGCTCCACTTGAATTTATTAGCTCTCTCAACACTGGTACATAATAAATATCTCTTCCATCACATTCTTTTTTTAAGGAACACATTATTTTATTTTTTAATTTATTCATTTTAAATGCCAACCATTTAAACCCCCTCTCATTCCTCCTCCCACTCCCCTCTTGGTTCCCCCACCCACCCACCTCCCATACCCTCCTCCAAAAGGTAAGTCCTCCCATGGGGGGGACAGCAAGCCCTGGTACATTCAGTTGAGGCAGGACCAAGCCCCTCCCCCATGCATTAAGGGTGTCTATCATATTCTTATCTTCATTCATAAGGATTATTTTGTTGTTTCTGTCTCAGCATCCTGTCTCTAGGACAGTTCCAAACATTTCATTCACATGTTTCTGGTTTCTGTCAAATAATTCTAAATTCTGATTTCCCTTCTCAAACCTCAATATTCTTTTTTGGGTTTTTTGTTTGTTTGTTTGTTTGTTTGTTTGTTTTTGTTTTGTTTCTCTTCCTTTTATGTGCATGGCAGTTGGACATGATCTCTATTTACACTTAGGCTAATTGCTGGTTCCTATGCTATCTATCAGAACCTAACTCCTGAGCAACTGTGTAAGGTCAGTTACATCCACCATTGCTGTGCTATGGCTGATGAACCTGAGAGTCAAGGTACCTCACTGGAATCTTAAGATGGACATTAGCTGAACATTTCATACACAAATCAGTAAACCACTATGAATCTGTTTTTGTTGTTGCTGTTGCTGATGTTTACAAAGATCGAATTTGTTAGAACACTCTTAGTTAACATTTTTCCTTCAAATAATGGTGATGTAATTTATAATGTCATATTCTTGAATCAGATTACTACAATACATCCAAATAACCTTTTACCTGTGTGACAATGACTAAGGAATTTAACTTTCCCAAATATTAATTTCATCATGATTAGCTCTTTCTGTATAGAGGTCTTTTAGGGGTTAAATGAAATGATTTATGTAAGTATTCAGACACACAGTACTCAATAAGTGTGTATTTTATAAAGTAAGCTTTTACATCTAATCACATCTATTGCTTACAAGAACATCTTTGTTTTTGTCATTAAATAATAATAATATAATAGAAATACATTGGAAACATGGACTTGATTAATGACCTGAACTAAAATGATCACTCTTAGAAAGGAAAGGGCTACCCATGTGGATCCTCACTTCATATACCCAGTGTAGCAAGAACCCTCAAGACAGAGAGATATCTGTACATGTGTCTATCTTGCACTTATTACCAGCATCAGTAAAAGAAAAAGGGAGCAGAGTTGAGTAGAATGCTCTGCAATAGAGGGTAAAGTACTTGACTTGGAAGCATGAGAGCCTAAGTCAGATGAGCAGCATCCACGAGAAGACCCAACACAGTAATAGTACATGTTTAGAATCCACAAACTGGGAAGATAGAGTCAGAAGGATCATAAGAGCTTGCTGGTCAGCCAACCTCATTAATCATATTCAATGAGAGCCTCTGTCTGAAAACCGGAGGGGATGAGTGATTGAAGAGGACTCTTGATGCTCTCTTGCAACATCCACATTTGTGTGTATGTACACATACATGCATGGTCCAGGCAGACACACACATACACACACAGACAGAGACAGAGAGAGATGCTCTAAGCAGCGGCAGAAGAATATACAGGCTAAAATTGGTAGGAGCAACAATCAATTATGATCCCAACTAAGTTTAAGGGGAAAAAAGAGACTTAGGGTTTCCAGTGAACCCAAACAGAAAGTAGAGACAGACCCATACTTCATGTGCAGTCTGCTAAGGGGAGTAGGTGTTTATGTGTGAAGGAACCATTTTCATTTCAAAGTGCATTGCTCTCTGATTATTTCCGGCTTTTTAGCAGGGGGTCTCTAGCCTGTTCAGAGGTAACAATACTTTCAACACAAAAAGGTATTTCCAAGTCACTCCTAAAAGTGGCCTTGCCTGAGCCCTCCTGCAGGGCTGGGCTCCCTTGGTCTACCATTATTCATGGGCAGGCGCCTCGGAACCACTTCCACCATCTGCCTCCAGCTGTGTTGGCATAACAGAAAGTCAAATATGCAGCAACAAGCTCCAACCCGGAATTTATTGTCAAAGCCACCATTTCTGTTTCATTTGGCTAGTAAACAATCTCACACTATTAGGATGCTTAATTATAAATAACAGTCTAGCCTTTTTTAATTGAAATCTACATTTATTTAGAGCCCTTTCATGAGACTAGAATTAAGAACAAAAAGCATTAGGGTTGAATAGAAATGGACCACACTATTCAAATAGAAAAATTTCAAAAGCTGCTGAACATTAAAGTGTCCCTAAAAGTAAAAACTACTTTCTACTTAGCATATTTTTCTCTGCTAGTCTAAAACCACACTGCCAATCCTACCTCTTCTATTGTTCCTGAACTGAAGAAATAATTATAAATATCATAGACACAATAAAGTGTGTTTGCAGAAATATATATAACTCATGGTTAATAGTGATACTTTTAATAAATGAATGCATTCATACTAATTAATCACCACTAAATTATTAATTGTTATGTATAAATAACTGAGCTAAATGCTCTATAGTCATGATTTTGGATGATCTGACTAAAATAAACAAAAGAAATATATGATACTAGTCCAAATATATTTCCATGACTTAAATGAAATTTTGTGAAACAATATTTAACCTTGCAGTCTAATGCTTTCCATAGTATTTGGATCAATAGCTACTCCTAATCTACTTCATACAAAATGACTGGTCCTGTAAATTAGTCCTAAAAGCCATTAGTGTGTTTCAGTTTGTACTTTCAAAAACAATGTTAGAGAAGGCAAAATAACTTTATATTTTCTGCCCTTAAGGAGTTTATGATCAACTAATATAAATAAGGCAAAATAAGATAACAAAGATGAAATGAGGATGATAAGCAATGTGAGAGTTTAAAATTAGGAATATTACAATAGAAGAAAACTGGGTATCATTGTTGAAAGAAATAGAAAATTGGAATCTGGAAGAGAAGATGTTTCATTCAGTGAAGAAGAAAATGTATGAGAAGTTGGTATTTATGAAGGAACTTGAATGCAGGTTATCTTTTTTAGAAACAGATCTACAGAAAGGTAGAAATGATATTCCAGATGGAGTTCACAGCATGAACCAAGACCACAGATGAACAAAAAAGGGAGGGGTGAGCATAGGAAAGAGTGAGTCATCTATTTTGGCTGGAGAGAAATATATAGACTGAAGTAATGAAAAAGCATGTTGTCAAGCTAAAAAAGAGAGCCAGGGTGTCACAGTGAATACTCTTTTAAGGCTCAGTGGTCAGAGAAGAAGAACATAACCCACCCATCCTTCCATTCATACATCTACTCACATATCCATCTATCTAACAAGGGTTTGTTGAGCATTAATAGTCACGGCCGTTTGCAGCCAACATGCAAGGAAAAATAAGCAGGAAATCAACTCTGTCCCTTTACTGTTAAGAGGATTTAGATATATCACACCAAGAAACAACCTTAGGACAGCAAAATGTGCTTTCTTGGCTCCCAGTTTGTTATGATTTGGAAAACATGTGGACAAAAGCTATGAAAACAGATTAGAAGTTATTCTTTTGTTAAAAAAAAAAACCTGTATAAACAAAGTGTTTCTCCATTCATAGGGTTGTCTGCTCTCTATAACAAAAGGATAAAATAAATTATAACTGGAGAAGATACCACTATGAATCTGCTTCCTCCTGTTGACAACTCTGGTTCTGGCCTGCTCTTCCTGGCCCTCCCACACACACTGGTTTAACTGGATGATTATATTTAAGTCTAAATTTAAATTTAAATTTCCCTTTGAGTTTTAGTAAATTCTTTCTTCTGTGTATGTATGAGGTACACATGATATTAAATTTCTGTGTCTGTTTCTTGATAGTTCTCTTTTGTTATGAGTCCCTTCCAACTAAAAACTACAAACAGCAGAGAGAAATTTTTTTCTTCTTCTTCAAGCAACTTTTTATATCCTGGCCAAAAGTATAAAGTTTGTACTTCTGTCCATCTTTGGGTGGAAAATGTCTCCTGTCATACTATCCCATCACCATGTATGACTTTTGTCAATGGGTGTCTCCAGCAGAAGCTCAGAAGACCAGACTGTTTAGAGCAGTGGTTCTCTATATGTGGTCATGACACATTTGGAGGTCTCATATCAGATATCCTGCATCATATCAGATGTTTACATTACTATTCACAACAGTAGCAAAATTAGAGTTACAAAGTAGCAACAAAATAATTTCATGATTGGGGGTCACCACAACATGAGGAAATTTATTAAAGGGTTGCAGCACTAGGAAGGCTGAGAAGCACTGGTGTGGAGGAATGTATCATAAATGACAGACTTAGAGAACTCAGCAGACAGGATATAGAGTTTGAACTATAGTGTGCAAAGAATTTATATCTCATCTATATCCAGAGGCCCATCTCCAGGTGACTCTAAATTTTGGCAAGTTGACAATTAACATTGGCCATCACAAATAGTGCTCAACCATTGGCACTATTTTGGAAGTGGTACAATGTTTTGGAGTTGAACCAAGGCTAAAGGAAGTATCTGTAAAGGTTTTGATTAGAACTTAAAAGGTAATACCCAGGGGCTGGAAAGGCGGCTCAACAGTTAAGAGGGCATGTTATTCTTCCACAGGATGGTAGTTTAGCTCTGAGCACTTGGGTTAGGCAGCTCACAACTGCCAGGAACTCCAGTTGCAAGGAATTGGACACATTTGGCCCCATATGTACCAGCATTCATGTGCACACGCCTACACTTAGGCACATTCACCTTCATATAATTAAAGCATAAAATAAAGGTTACGATTCTTAACCTTTTCCTCTTTATCTGCTTTTTGTCCAGCATGAGGTGACAAACTTCTTCATTTGCCCCGACACTGGCATGATATTGTGCCAAAGTACCTCAAGCAAAGTTACCAAGACTTAAATCCTATGACACTATGAGCCAAAAAAAACCCAAAAAAACAAAAAACATTATATGTATGTACACACATACATACAAACAATCACAAAACTTTTAAACAAGAAGTATAACAGAATGAGGAAAAATTTTAGCAAGTTGTTTCTTGGAAAACTTAAAGCTGTTAAGACACTGAAGACAAAGACATCAATTGTGAGATGCAAAGAATGTTCTAAGTTCAAAGTTAAATACAATTCTTTTTAGAGGCTGATGTATTTTAACTCATCTGGTCTAACATCCTTTGTTTTTGATTGAGGAATCTGAATGAGCTACAAGCAAATCCAAAGGCAGCACAGCACCGCTGCCTCTTATATCTGCCTCAATCATCTTACTTGTCTCTACCACTCATTTATTTATATAGGATCATGCATTCGTTGATATCTCTTTGACAGGTCTCATTTTAATATCATTACAGCATCATTTTTGCCATCCATGAGTTCCATCTCAGCAGGAATAACATTTTCCCTCTTGCTATTATTTTCCTTATTTCTCTCTGCTCTAATATGGTGGATTTTATCAGCATAAAAGCCAGGGTAAGACACTGTTGAGTAGAATCATTTTTGTTCACTTAACCATTACAAGAAGCTCCACCAAGGCAACCATTTCCAGGATTTCTAAAAACTGTTGTTGTTGTTGTTGCAGTAATTCATATTCCTATAGCACCAGGGAGAAGAACCTTGGCTTTTAGCCACATGGTTGTGTTAGGAGTGAATATTCACTACTTTTCTCTTTTCACCTCTGTTGTATGATTTTTTTCTATCAGTTTAAAGCAAATACCTTTATCCCTTTTTACTTGGGATAGTTGTATTTGGTCATAAAAGGGGCCACTTGGTATCAGAACAACCTTACATATTTGCCTAATAATCCCTTTTAAGTAATCTGGCCCTTTGTTAATGGCTTTTTTTAAGCCAGTCATACACTTAGAATCAAAATTAGCATCTAAATGAGGATGTTTTAAAACGCATGCCTAGGGGTTGCCAGTTTCACCTTTTTTATAGTTTGCCATGTTAAATTATGTAAAATAGAAATGGTATTTTAGTATTTAATGAGCTAATGCAGAACCTATTGAGACTGTCTCCCATCCCCCAATTTTTTCTAACACAGCCCACAAAATGCCTTTTAAGGTATGAGAAATGGCCATGAATTTTAAAGCATGTGTCAGAATGTAGAGGACCCTTTCTTTCTCTGCGACTACCCCATTTCAGAAGCACAGTATTACTAGCATAAATGATAATTGTTAGAAATCTGCATTTACCATCAAATATTTCTACTTGATGTTACACATAGCAAATAATTTATTTCCCATTTAACGTTCTAGAATATTTTTTTATGATTTATATTTTATGACTTTACCAATTCAGTTATCAAGGAATATTTTGCGCTAATAAAAATTGAAACATTTAAGGTATGTAAACAATATAGAAACTAATGTAGAGATGTTACAGTAAAGGAAGCTGTATTGAAATCAAGATCATGATGAGAGATCAATGTACGTTAACTGAACATCATAAACATTTACATTAAATTACAGACACTATTGGTGGTTTGGTATCACAAGAGAAAGAGGAGGCCATTGTCATAAGTAATTTGAAACTATAATAACACACAATAGAAACTATGGTATACAGGATTAAAGGTAATGATCAGGCATCTTGTGATTTCTATCTTCAGAGAAAAGGCACAATGTACTCTTTTTTTAATACTTTTTATTTAACATGTTTTGTATTGTGTTTCAACAGATGAATAAACAACTGTTTTAATTTTAAAATGATATAATACACAGCTATGTCTAAATAAAAATTAAGATTTTTCATTCTATATCTCAGAGATGGCTACTGCCAATAGTTAGGTGTGTATTCTGTGTAAACACACATTAATTTTACTTAGGTTTAATTAGTTCACTGTTAATAGATTTAGATTACATTATTGCATGTGGTATTATCATTACTATCTTTGTATTTAAAACTATTCTACTTCAAAAATAAGTTGCTTGCTGAGGTCATCTCTGATTTTGATTTACAAAAAATATCTGAGCAATTTGAAAACTTGGTTTCAATTCATGCTGCCAGCAGGAGAGGATCAATATTACCATCTTTTATTTTTTGTGTGTGTCATTTTTTTCTATTGCATGTGAGATTATTCTTTAGTACTATTATTATTTGTATTTTTTATTCTTATGCAGTCAGGTTTATTTTATAATTAAGATTTTTTTGGTGTGTGTGTGTGTGTGTGTGTGTATGTGTGTGTGTGTGTGTGTGTTCTTCATGTGTTATTTAGTAGACATTTTTATGTGGTGAACCTGATAATGTTATTTGTTTGTTTGTTTGTCTGTTTTTAATATTTTACTTATTATTTTAACATAATTACAAAGTCCAGATTTCTGTTTTATAAATTGTGCTTACAAAGATGTTTCTGACATAATATTTGTATTAACCAACTAATTAATTTTCCCAGCCTCATCTCAGTTTCCCCTCTATCCCTCCTCTCCTCCCAGTCCTTTCCCACAACTTCCTCTCTCCCGACATTCACACTTTCTCCTTTCTCTTCAGAAAAGTGAAGTCCTCCCATGTATATCAGCCAGCCGTAGCATAAGCAATAAGACTAAGCACCTCCTCTCTTACTAAGGCTGAATGAGTTAACCCAGTAGGAGGAAATAGTCCCCAAAGCAGGAAACAGAGTCAGAGACAGCTCCTGGTCCCATGGTTAGTGGCCTCACAAGCCCAAGCTACACAACTGTAACATATGTGCAGAGGGCCTAAGTCAGTCCCATATAAGTTCCTTGGTTGGCAGTTTAGTCTCTGTGAGCCCCTTTAAACCTAGGTTAGTTAATTCTGTGGGTTTTCTTCTGTTGTCCTTGGCCCCTCTGGCTCCCATAATCTTTCCTCCCTCACTTCCACAGGATTCCCTAAGCACTGTCTAATGTCTGGCTGTGGGTCTCTAAATCTGTTTCCATCAATTTCTGGGTGAAGCTTCTCTGATGACAATCTATAACTATAGAAAATTATCTTTAGGAATCACTTCATTGACTTTTTTTGTCTTTTTTTGCCGGTCATGTATAGTTTCACTCTAGGTCTCTGGGCTGTCCACTGGTATAATATTTTAGCCTTCAATAGGATCACTTACTCCTTTTGGCAACCAAAGTGTTACTTTATTAATTGGAGTAGCATAAACTATGATTCTCTGTTTCCTGACTGGATGGTGAATTCTAAAAAGGCAGGGATTATAATCACACTCATTTTTATATGCTGATTAACAGAAAAGTCAGAACATAATAGTATATAAATAATAACTATTAAATGAATTATGAGATGAACATAAACAAATGAACAAATAAATGGGAAATTTGGTGCCTTTTATGATGAAGAGTTTGTCTTCCAGATAGGTATAAAATAAATAAAAATAATAGCACAAAAAATAAGAGAATGATTAATTGTCTGTGCATTAGTCAGGTAGATGGCTCTCACCATTATCACTGTAGCTATGGTGAGGAGATACAATGAATGTGTAATGATTATGAGCCCTATGGTTGCTGAGGAATATATTCCATTGTCAAAACTTATAAAAAATAAAGTGGCAAATCTCTCAGAAAGGATCTAGATACAACCTATAAAGGGTAAGTCAGACAGACAGGAGTCTTCCAGGAATTTGTTACTTTACATTCCTAAAACTCAGTTTCCACATTTGTGAATGAAGATTTTAACAGTATACCTCTAGAAAGGATGCTATAAAACTTCTGCAATATCAGTATTTATCAGGTATTGTTTATCAGTCTCAGCTAACACAACCCCTCAATGTTTTTATTAGCATCATTTCCAATCATCTGAAAGAACTTTAAGAGACTGAACTTACCTGGATATCGCTCTGTATAAATAAAATGCTGTTTGGCCAGTGGCCAGGCAGGAAGTATAGGTGGGACAAGAGAGAAGAGAATTCTGGGAGGTGGAAGGCTGGGGCAGAGAGATGCTGCCAGCCACTTCCATGACAAGGAAGATGTAAGGTACAGGTAAGCCACGAACCAAGTGGTAAAGTATAGCTTAATAGAAATGGGTTAATTTAAGATAGAAGAACTAGATAACAAGAAGCCTGCCACAGCCATACAGTTTACAAGTAATATAAGCATCTGAGTGATTATTTTATACATGGGTTATGGGACCGCAGGGCCTTGGTGGCACCTGGAGAGAAGATCTCCAACTACACTGAACAATGTTCTTTTTAAGGAATTTATTTTGTTTATTTGTGTGTGTGTGTGTGTGTGTGTGTGTGTGTGTGTGTGTGCATTTGCACACTCATGTCTGAGCATGAACTCATGAATACTGGTGCCCATAGATGTCAGAGGCATTGGATCCTCTAAGACTGGAGTTACTGATGTCTGTGAGCCACCTGACATGGATGCGAGGTACCAAACTTTAGTCTTCTGCAAGAACAGTATCCACTTAGTCTCTGAACCATCTTTCCAGCCCATGGAAAATTTCCTTAAAAGGACATTGTATTAAGTTACTTTTGATCACTGTGATGGAATATCTAGCACTAAAAAATAAATGAAAGAAAAAAGAGAAGAAAGAAAGAAGAAAAACTCAAAGAGGAGAGACTTACTTTAGCTCAGTATTTTAGAAGTTTCTGTCGATATTACTTGGCTCTACTGATTCTGGGTCCCTAATGCAGTGGACCTTTATCAAGAAGGAATATGTGGCAGAGGATGCTCCCTTAGACTGGACAGGGAACAAAGGAAATTCAAAGGTTAGCTTTGAAAAAAATACTTCCTCCAGTGACCTGCTTCTTCCAGCTAGACCCTCCTGATAAAACTTCTATCAGCTCCCACATTGCACCAAGACTGGAAACAAGCATTGAATTCAGTGGTCTTTAGAGGTCACTTCAAATCAAAGCATAGAAGAAACAGAGAAAACCACCAAGAGAGTGACATAGAATTTAGGCCCAAAAGGTGATTATAAGACAGAGTATATCTGGTGCTAGAGAAACTAATCAAAATAGTGACATCATTATCTCCTTAGCATTGTGCTGTTGGCTTGAATACATTGCTTCATTTAATCTCACAAGAAACCAAGCAAGCTCCAATTCTACAAACAAAGAAACTAAGTATAAGAAAGATGAATGATTGATTGGGACATATAGTTAATTAAGTTAAACCAATTAAATATGCATACTACAGCTTTACTGAGTATTTTATAATCGTTGAATGCAACATTCAGAAAGAAATGTAGTCTGAACCTGAGTCAGACTCCAGAAATGAACATATCATACAACTTTTCTGAAATTTTGTTTTTGTATTTGTCAAACTAACATAACACTAGATGTTACTTCAGGAAGGAGGATGTGACACTCCCCACCCCATCCTGCACAGGAAACCAGGAGCTAAATATTTAGCACTGGGTCTCTGTCACAAGGATTGTGCCTACAATTAACACAAATAGACTGTCTCTTAGATACTAGATAAACACACAAGCCTTAGGAATGGCTAACATCTAAAGAAACAGAAAGAATCCAGTGGGCAAAGGCCATGAATGTATAAAACTCACAAGTCAGTTGGAACAATAGTTTTCCAGAAGAGAAAGGAATAAATTCTAAACTAGAGAGATATGAGACAAGAATATGCAATTGTCCACTCCCCATTCCCTTCATAACTCTCAGGAATGAAGACATGTTTTAAATCATTTTAAACTATCAGAAGTTCATTAAGCCAACTATTTCAATATTGAAATTGAAATCCCTGTGACTCCTGCCTGCAAAAAATAAAATATGGTAATCTCTTCTTTGGTTCCATATTGATCTGTACACCCTCATTTAGCAGAAGAAAGCAATGTCTCCTCTTAATTGAAACCAGAAAGTCCGTGGAGCAGCCCCTATGTACCTCAGTAAGGATAATTTTTTAAAAACATACGTTTTTAATTGAAATAGAATTGTGTCACATTCCCCACTCCCTTTCCTCCCTTCAGGTCCTCCAAGGTATACTCTAGCCCACCCCTACCATGGTCTTGGTCTCGCCACGCTCTCAATTCCATAGCTTCTTTTGTATTAACACCAGACAATCCATAAGGATGAATTTTTAAATACTTTAAAAATATTAACTAACTATACCAAATTAGTAGTTTTATAATTAAAGTATATGGGCACACAACATATATATATATATATATATATATATACCAAAAATGATAAGAAATTACTTAAAATGAATATAAAAGGATAATTTTATTCTACTACTGACATTATACAAGAGTAAATATGAAATGTCTTAGAGAACCACTTTAACGTTCTGAATTTTCTGTTAGACTATATTATTAAAAAATAAATTAGCCATTACAATTTTCCATTAAAATATCTCTATTTCTCCAGTGTTCCATGAGTCTGGATGGAAACCCCTTTACTTGGAATATTCTTAAACAGCTCTGGACAAATTCATTAAAAGACGCTGGAGGGAACTTGTCAGTACTATTCTGGGGATGGAAGAGTTGACTGCAAGTCCTTTCATCTTTATTTAGGCTCTTCTGCTACATATTTCCTTTCTGAGAAAGAATTTATCTCCCTCTAAAAACATGTTGGGGAAAATAGCAGTACCAAACTATATCGTAATGCAATAATCTATGTAATTAAATTATTTCATGGATCAATAGAAATGTGCAAATTGTGAAAAACTGTGAAATGTAATAATGTGTCTGACATTATAATGTCAGATGGCTTATTTATTCTTCAAGGGCTTTATGCATTGATGCTCATTTGATTTCTTTGAACAAATAAATGTTTGCTGGTCTGCTTTGGTTCTTCATTCCTTAGACAAATTATGTAGAAAGCATATTCTGTGTAAGGCATTCTGAAAAGAGCTAGTGGGGACAGTCACAAAGCTACTGTCTGTCTCAGCTTCTAAGGAGACTACACTCTGACACAGGCAGGAGGCTGTGTGGTGTGAAAGAGAGGACCGAGGACAGGAGGTGCATAGCCCATGTTTAAATGTGCTGCCTGTTGCCAGCTGGGTCTCTGGTTTATTATGTGTAAATCAGGATACAAAATGCCTTTCTATAGGAATTGTCTTACGAGTAAGGAGATAACATAGATAAAGTGCCAGCAAAATTCAGCATTCAATCAATCAGCATGGCATTTCTTTCTCCTTAGAGAAGGGAAAAAAAAAAAAAAACCTGTAATCAGGGTAATATGTGCAGAATACATAAGCCAGTTACATAAAGAGTAACACCCAGGTTTTGCTATATATTTATAATTGGTTAGTTATCATCTGGAGGAGAGATACTAAAAACATCTGGAAAGCTTTTGTAACTCTCCCAATCACCTCAATCACCTCTTAAATCCATACTACCCTCTGCTCCCACCACAAGCATGCTGTGAGACATCTAAGAATGGAAAGGTTGAGACAAACAAAACATCTTTCATATAGGTCCCAGTCCTTTCCATTCACTCACAACAATCATTATATTGACTTATAGGAAACCCTTAATTCAAATTTGCATTCAGTCACTTACAACTTTCAAGCTTATTTCATGCCCAAAAGTGTGATTTTAAAGATTTTCTGTTCTCAGTAACTAACATTGTGACTGTACAATGTTAGGCACCCTGAGGATGCTACCTACCTGAAGATAAACTATGAAATTAATCAAGTGGTATCTAATTAAGCACTATTGCCGGGATTTTGCTTTTGTCTGTTTTTTTTTTTTTTTTTTTTTTTTTTTTTATAATTTGTTAGACACTTTGTCACTGCTGTGACATCTGGTATTCACAGCAGCAGCCAGGAGATGAGGGTGCCTCCAAGAATGACACTCATGAAGAAGCGGCATTGAAAGAGGTGGAGCCTGACAGGAGATGAGGGTGAAGTAAGTGAGTGAGGGCTGGGGAGCAGGTGATGTCGGGCTCTACAGTGCTGGATCATCGATGGGTTTGTCCAGTGTTGAAGCATCAGAAATGCTAAGAGTGGCAGGTGCTGAGCCAATTCATGATCTTTAGTTCCAAAAACAAAAAATATTTGAGAATGCCTGAATTTCATTCACGATTCAAGGAGACATGAGGAGGAGAAAACAAAGGGACGTGATGGGATCAGAACTTTCCTTTCAAAGAAGAATGGGAGAAGATTGTAGCAGGAGAAGACGGAGAGCTGGAACACTTAGATTTTCCAGGACACTGGTAATCTCAGTTCTTAAATGGTGGCAGGGGTAGTAAGAGAAGAAAAATTTCAGGAAGCTAGAGAGTAAACAACAGCTCTGGTAAGCATAGTGAAGTCAGACAAGAAGAGGAGAAGGGTGGACACTTTTTGTTGTTTTTGTTTTTGAGCTGAGGATCGAACACAGGGCCTTGTGCTTGCTAGGCAAGCACTCTACACTCTACCACTGAGCTAAATCCCCAACCCAGGTGTTTTATAAAGTGAAATACCTATTTTTCAAAGTTTTCAAAAGTGAAATAACTATCCCATATGTATACCAAAGCGACAGACTATTTGGGGAAAGTAGAATATTCAGTTAACAAAAAAAAAAAAAAAAAAAAAAAATAGGTCTGAATTAAGCTTGAACTTGCTGTATTTGAGGTATTATGAAACACATAAAAAAAAACTACTACTGTTTTCTTTCCTCCTACCTCATCATGTTAATAAGCTATCTGCTTTTTTCTCTGACAGCCTGGTCTCAGAGGCTTCTGCTACAGAAAATCCAGCTTTTATCTCACTATCCCAACAGAAACAGACCTCACCAAGAAGCATGTAGGATGGAATATCAAGGAAATTATAATCCTCGTCATTCAGGGTTGAGGGGAAGATAAACTAGTCCACTATATTAGAAGAAAATATTCTAGTATCATCAGTTAAGTATAATACTTGGGTTTATCTAAATAGCTACTTATGGTCTTATATGTCTATTACAGAAAATTGTATACTACTGCTAACTTTCATTTTTAATGAAACTTATTTATTACCTAAAATTATGTTCACATAGGAACAAGACTTCAATTGGCTATAGATGAGCATTCTTGCCTAAGTAACTATGGAAACTTTCTGTTTGTTTTCGTTAAGCCTGTTCTTTTTGCCTCCCACATGGATTATGGTGAGAAATAAATGACTGTTAACAATTAAATTTCTCTTTTCAATAGATATGTGGACATTAGAAACAGAAAGACATTATATTCTATCATGAAAACAGATCTCTAACTACTAAAATTTTGATTTTTCACTCTTAAAGAAAATTGCCTGTGTAGAGCAATGTGGAAATGATGTATATCATTGCCACTTAAGTAAGTTATGATTATATATATACATATATATGTGTGTGTGTGTGTGTTTTAAACCACAATTGTATCTGAGAAT
Organism: Onychomys torridus; assembly: GCF_903995425.1. Classification (NCBI taxonomy): domain Eukaryota; kingdom Metazoa; phylum Chordata; class Mammalia; order Rodentia; family Cricetidae; genus Onychomys; species Onychomys torridus. Next base: position 41,613,843 of record NC_050444.1, on the reverse strand, counting down.
GTATAAATTTAATTTTTTATAAACTAAACAAAAAAATCATTTGAGAAATTTTAAAGATAAGGGTTGAGAAAGAGGAGTATGTGATTCAAAACTAATTAATTGAACTATTATCTGGAAAGTGCTAGAGTGACCATGGTAAGCCATGCATCTGTGCTTACCAAACTTCCACAGAAGCACAGTCATTCACCAAGAATCTATTACAGTAAAGGGCTGTGGGAAGAACTGGTTCACCAGGGCCTTTGATGGTGGAAAAAATGTAATTTGAATTAAAACCAGACTAAGAGTAGTCCAGGGAAGGGGAAATAGGAGATGTCACATATACAGCCACTTCCGAACACTTAATGAGATGTTTTATGAATTGGGAATACAAACTTGATAACATTTGAAGCCATTTCTATTTGAAAGAGCAGTTCATTGTTTGAATAGGCTATTTTCCCTATCATGTGTACCCTTCTGCCTTGACCATTCTTTGCCTAGTGAATTCCTATTTGTCCTTAAAGACTCTGCTGTGGGCAGGTTACCCACCACTCCCACATTTCCCCAGAGTGCTCTTGAGTAGGAGCAGCAAGAAATATTAGGTAGAAGGATTTGGGGCGGAGGATAAATATAGAAAATACAGGACAGCCTCGAGAGGGCTTGAAACATATTCTATCAGGCCCTGACTGACTCTGTCCTAGGGTATTTATAGAAATGCAAAGGGTTAGAGCAAAAGACCTCCCCCAGCATAGCCAAGTGCAGAGCATCTCAGACACCTGCACTCAGGCCCATGGTCTAATCATCCTCTCTATGCAGATTTCTTGAGTAAAGCCACAAGGAAACCTGAAAATGGGTTCCCACACTCAGCTCAATGTATCTTTAAGTTCCCTTTCCAAGCTCTTCTGGATCTCTTCCACTAGTCCAGGCAGGACTTGCCACTCCTCAGTGTCTCCTCCCATATATCACAACCATTTCTCCCTGAACCCAGCAAAGGAATGGCCATACTGAAGAGAAGATGGGGTCATCTTTACCTTGATGCCTTGGTACCTTTTGACATCTGCCATGTTGTAAAAAAAAAAAAAAAAAAAATATGTACTTTGGAAATATTTATTCTTTACTAATATTTAAAGAAAGAACTCTGTAGAATGTAACAATGATGCTGTTTTTATAACAATTGAGAAATTACTAAAAAGGTTTTCTAACTTCATGGAAAATTTTAGTGTTGAATAAGACTGGCTTGGAACTTTGAGAATCGAAAATCTTTATCAGACCACACAGTGGTCACTTTTCAGGGATTATCATGCTTAAAAGTACAATTATCTGTTTAGGATAAATTACTTTCACTTATCTCTTTATTTCACCTTCGTTTTTATCAGACAACTGCTTTACTATTCAAAGTGGTTTTTAAATCACCCATGCTGATATAAGAACAATAAGTAATTAAAAGGGCAAACAAAAGTGGTTTATAAACCATATAAGTGAAAACAAACTCTAGAGAGTGATTTTTTTGAAGCATGCATTTTGATAGTGATATTCATATGTCAATGTTTTATGTAACTGATAAATGTTTAAAACTTTGGTTATCTCATTTACTTTCTGGTGATTAAAGTGTTATCTCATAATGTGTGGGTCATGAGCTTTATGAACTAAACTAGCAGGTAATTTTTATTAATCACTGATTTAATACTCTGTTTTTTCTTTATCTGGTCCCATGATATGCTTAGTATGGTTTGTGCAATTACTTTATCAACAGTAAGCAGGTTTCAGCATTTGCAAGAGTCGTTTTAATATCTCGGCAGACTTGCTTCCCTAAAAAGACCAATGCAAAACCCACTTGTAAGGAAAATCACAACCTTCCAGTCCTAATTCATTTAGAGGCCCTTGAGTGTTCAATGACGTGAAAAGTGACATATATCTGTGAATTAAAGAGCCTTAATTACACTAAGAGTGTACTTCATTATATAATACATAATTCAGGAGATGATTCCATATGTTGAAAATTCAATTTAACTTTGGGGTTCAAATTTATTCTCCACCTTTAATCATATCCAAAGTAATTTAAAATCTGGAGAAAAACTTTTGAGACTTTCTACCACACACAGTCAAACATGGTAGACAGGTCTGCTGTTATGAATTTTGCTAAATGATTTAAGATCCTTAAACACAGTTGCAAGGGTATCTTTACTTTGGCAATTCAGTAAACTAAGGCAGGGTGTTGTGTTGGCTTCTTGAATCCCCCCTTAAACAGACATCAATTTTCAAGGTATGCCTTTCCTGATCTTCAAACTACCTCTGTCGTCTTCTCGTCATAATCAATACCTCATCAGGAAGTACTGCCCCTATTAATTTGGATTAAGCCAAATAGAAAATGGTCAGTGTTGATCATTTCTGGAAGTGTCTACTTTTCTCTGATAACAACTGTGCTGTAAGGACTCATCTAAAAGATGCCTCCAGGTTCAAAAACCAAAGAAGGAGTAATAGGTGAAATACAAATAGGGACTTTATTCCATCCAGCTTAGCTTCTGCAGCAAGTTCAGCAACCATCTCCCTTCACATGCTTTATCTTCCTTCATTCTCTCATTCATCATTCACTCACTCTCCAAACGCTCTTCAGAATTAAAAAAAAATATTGACTGGACCCAAGTCTAGCTACTGACATAAAACAGGCAAATTAAATGGAAAGACAAGATACAAAGGTAAAGAAGAAAACTTTATTTGAAAATTTGGTTGAACAGAAAAAAAATGAAGGGCTCTTGTCCAACATCTGTCTATCCCCAAGCTGAACTAGGAGCTCTCTATACAAGGAGATGACAGATGTCACCAGACTTGGTGGGTACATGAAGAAGCTCAACCTGATGACACACTTCTGTTCTTAATCTACCCAGTCATAACATGTTTTAAAAAAGATAATGATTTCTGCCCCCCACACACACTGATTAGTTTAACTGACATACTGCACAATCAACAGGCTTGATGAGGTGGTTGTCCAAAGAGTCAGGTAAGGCTTCATATGTTGGATTACATTGGGATGATCACTTTTAAAATTTATCCTTGAGAAAAGGGTTTACTAGGATGATGTTTCTTTGTTTTTATCCGGGCCTCCAGACTCATGGAAACTGAACAGTCAGTCCTCTTATGGCTGTAAAAACTGTGACTTAGTGAGGTGCTCTGCGGGGAGTGTTTCTCCTCAGACTTCTCAGTAAACTGGAAGCTGGCTATTCTCAATTCAGAGACAGCAAGTTCCACTGGAGTGTTCTTGAGTGCTTCCTCTAATTGCATATGGTTTCAGGTAAGAACAAGCTACCATTTTGAAATGAAATTCAGTTCAGGTATTTCCTCCATGCAGAATCTCCTGGCAGCCTCAATCTTCTGCAGAGGAGAGCCACTCCTTTCTACAATAAAGGAGAGACTCTGTGGCCAGATAGATCCGGCTCTGTCCCCTGTCTTCTCATCTTCATACAATCCCTATTGCTCCTTTCCTTTCCTTCAGCATCCCAGCAACACAACTGTCTCCACATCTGCACACCTGCTCATTTTCTCCTTCTAACACATTTTCTACTCTGACTGACAAGTGGCCACACAGTGCCAGCAGCTCTCCTAGGTCAGTTCAAAAGCTGGACACTTTTCCTCCTCAGGCTTCCCAGTATATCACCAGCCCTTTACAGGGAAGTTCTGCCCATTTTCCCTGAGTTTTTCTTTATAGTACTTGCTGTTGTCTAACAAATTATGTATTTTGCTTTTGGTTTTTTTTTTTCATTGTACTAGTCAGAGTTCTATTACTGTGACAAAATTTTTGAGGGTATGTAGCTGGAGAGCTTCTTTCCAGGTGTCACCAAGCCCCCACGGTCCCACAACCCACATATAAAATAATCATACAGACATTTATATTATTTAAACTGCTTGGCTATTAGCTCAGGCCTACCATTGTCTAGCTCTTACTCTTATATTTAACCCATTTCTATTAATCTATACTTTGCCATGGGGCTCGTGGCTTGCAAGTACCTTACATCTTGTCATGGCGGCAGCTGGCAGTATCTCTCTGCCTCAGCCTTCCTGTCCCAGCATTCTCCTCTTCCTTGTCCCATCTACCCTATCCTTCCTGCCTGGCTACTGGCCCATCAGCACTTTATTTATTTTAACCAATCAGAGCAACACATTTGACATACAGAACATCCCACAGCAAGGGTATCATTTTTAACAGAAGAATGGGTGCAGTGATCTGGCTAAGCACATAAAAGCATTTGTCATACAAAGAACTTTTTGTAGCTTGAGTTTCATTTCCAGATCGTATTGAGGAAGGTAAGAACCAACTCTTGAAAGCTGTCTTCTAGTCTCCAAACACACTTCTACATTATAAAATTAATTTAATTTCTCAGCTCATTTTTGACTCTTGGGCTTCAGTGGTTCCTGTCCATGAGTTAGCTGGCTCCATTGCTTTCAAGCCATGGCAAAGTAGAATAGCATGGCGGGGAACATGGTGGAGCAAAATGTTGAAGCTTTGGTAGCTGGGAGAGCAAATGGTCCTAGTCCAGATATCCTCTTCAAGGACATGCCTCCAATGACCTAACTTCCTCCATTGAGACCTCAATTCTGAAGATTCTACTTTCTCCCAATATGGTCCCAAGATAGTGACCAGACCTTAAGAATAGGAGTCTTTCCAAGACATTTAAGAGCTAAACCATAACTTTCACATTTTTCTTTTCTAAGGTAATGTAATTTCCACAAAACATTTATGCCTATTTTACTCTCTGTCTTAATCCCATAGAATAGGAGGCATATTAAATACTGGATAATTTTTCTTGATAATGTTTTGTTGTTTTGTTTCTCTTTTCTTTCTTTTATTGGTAATTTCATGGAATGTTTATTGCATGACTGCTTTAGACCATGGTGAAAGGCCTAAGGGAATGGACAGGGAAGTACACATATCAATATATTTCTATAACTTAACATGGTATAATGCAGATCATACTAGTTTATGAATGTTCAATATTAATTTATTAAAATTAAACATGCTTATATTTAAATAATACTCAACATATTCTATAATCTTTAAAAAGCTCTGTCTGAGATAAGGTGAATATTGTACTCAAATTGTGACCCTGAATTTCACAGTAATTCAACACTTGCTACAATATGTTTAAGTGTTAGAAATGATGAAGCTGCTAGATCAATTTTGCTAAGCAGAATTGTTTTCCTGTTAGTCAGGACATACTTAGTAACTCTGTGAAATACACAAAGACTTATGATGATAACAAGTATGGCTTGAGAATGTCACCACAAGTTCATATTGGAAACATGTCCATTAATGAAGAAGTGTTGAGAGATGTGATGTTTTGATTGAATTGCCCCTGCTCTCTCAAGTATGCTAATTCAGCTATGGATTAATATATAGTTGTAGAAGTGGTTCTACTATGATCTCTCTCTCTCTCTCTCTCTCTCTCTCTCTCTCTCTCTGTCTCTCACTGTTTCTCTCACTGTCTGTCTCTCTCTGTCTCTGTTTCTGTGTATCTGTCTAAGTTGCTTTGTGACATTCTGCAATCCCTTTCTTCATGTTATGATTAGGAAAGAAAACTCATCAGATGATTGCAAGATGATATTGAACTTCCCAGTCTCAAGAACCACTAGCAACATAAATGTCTATTTTCCACAAATTACCTTTCCTTTGGCATTTTGTTACAGCAATAATAATCAACTATGACATCAATGCCAGTCTTTTTGCAATAACATTGTTCCTTTCAGTGTACAGGTTGTATACCATATTACATAGGGTCTTTATTGTAATACCATTCAGTCTGGAGGGTCATCCACACATCATTAGAGCTTCTATTAAAGTTATCATAGCACAAGGTTCTTTTTGGTGACTTGCCTAAGATATAGATTCAAAGTTTGGATGGTATTCCAGTCATACTATGTATACATTCTCCTCTATGGTGATGTCTGAGTCATGAAAAATGATCCAGCATCTTGCTGGGCATGCTCTTGACAAGTGTTGATTACAGAATGGAATTCACAAGTTCTGTTGCAGTGTGACTAAGATACATAGGTATTAAATTGTTGTGGAAACATTAAGAGTCCATGTCTGTGAGAGGTAAATCTCACATTACTTTCAGTTATAAGTACCCATTGATGACCCATAGTTATGTGTCTTTAAAAGTTCCAATAATGATGTTAACTCCAAAGTTAGCCAATATTAAAATTATGATATATTCCAGATTCTTCAATGAGCTTTCAGGTCCCTTGTTTCATTTGTTATTCACAAATCTTATCAGTTAACATTATTCTTGTTTTAATTTCATTGTGTGTGTATGTGTGTGCACATGTACATATATGTGTGCATACATGTATGCATGAGTTTATGTGCTTACAGAAGCACCTGCCATGGAACATTTGTGGAGATCAGGAGCTTATTGCAGGAATGGTTCTCTCCATCTGTAATGGTATTAGGGATTGAATTCAGGTCTTCAGGGTTAGTAGCTGGTATTTTTCTCCATTGATCCATCACACTGGCCCTTCTATTTGTAGTAAGGAAGGATATAAGTTATAAAATTCCTTCTTTGGTCTTCAGTAATAGACTGACCATTCTCTCTACCTTCTTTTGTACACCTGTCTCTATTACCACCCCAGATAACTGTGGTTAATATTTTTACCATATTTTATCCTCTTCATGGCCACTGGATGAATACTTAATATGAATTATACACACAATCTTTACAACAGCCTTTCCAGTGGTCATTACTCTGACAAACAAATAAAAACAATACTTGTGAGCCAAAATAACTCTCCTGTGTTAACCAGATAGAATGGTAAACAAACTTAAAAAATATGCCCCTATCTATTGACCTCTTGGAGATTTCCTTGTCTGATGGATTCATTTGATGGAAGATATAAAGTACATATTAAATTTAAAGATTTAATAGTGTTTACTGTATGCTTGGTGAAATATTTTCTTTTCTAGATTTGCATACAAGCTCTGGCATAATCTCTTGCCCATTATGAACCTTCAGGAAGGGATGGCACAAACTGAGATTTAAAAAATAATCTAGCATTAGAGAGGGAGGTGTAGCCATACATAATTTCTATCAGAAAAGCTATAATATGATCCATGGAAAAGATAGCTGGAATAAAATTAGTAAGTGGCCAGGAGGTAGGTGAAAGAAGAAAGGAATGAAATCAGAAACAAGGACAGAAGTTGGATTGTGCACTATTTAGTATCCTTACAACTCAGGATGTCTTAATACTTTTGAATAGTTTAAGAAATACATGTGATTTCTAGCACAAGAGTAAGGGTGTTTGGCCATCCGATCACCAGACTAGGTCAGTTCAGGCTTTCTCTTGACCATTGCCAGTAGTCTACAGTGGAGGTATCTTTGTGGATTTCTGGGGACCTCTCTGGCACTTTGCTTCTTCCTATTCTCATGTGATCTTCATTTATCATGGTTTGTTATTCCTTGTTCTCCCTCTATGTTCTTGATCCAGCTGGCATCTCCCACTCCCCTAAGCTCTCTTTACCTCAAACTTTGCCCTTCATTACCCCCACTCACATCCAGGCTGTTCATGTAGATCTCATCCATTTATCTGTCATTGGGTGATCCCTGTGTCTTTCTTAGGGTCCTGTTTTCTAGGTAGCCTCCTTGAAGTTGTGAGTAGCAGTCTAGTCATCTTTGTTTTATATCTAGTATCCTCCTATGAGTGAGTGCATACCATGTTTGTCTTTCTGAGTCTGGGTTACCTCATTCAGGATGATTTTTTTCTAGATCCATCTATTCGCCTGCAAACCTCATGATGTCATTGTTTTCCTCTGCTGAGTAGTACTGCATTGTATATATGTACCATATTTTCTTTATCCATTTTTCAGTTTAAGGGCATCTAGGTTGTTTCCAGGTTCTGGCTATTACAAACAATGCTGATATGAACACAGCTGATCAATTGCCCTTGTGGTAGAGAAGTGGATGCAAAGACCCACGGCCAGGCCCTAGGTGGAGCTCCAGGAGTCCAGTTGGTGAGAAAGAGGAGGAATTATATGAGCAAGAATTGTTGAGACCAAGATTGGAAAAAGAACAGGGACAAAAAGCCAAACTAATAGAAACACATGAACTATGAACCAAAAGCTAGGGAGCTCCGAACTGGATCAGGCCCTCTGGATAAGTGAGACAGTTGTATAGTTTGAACTGTTTGGGAGGCACCCAGGCAGTGGGACCTGGACCTGTCCTTAGTACATGAGCTGGCTGTTTGGAACCTTGGGCTTACACAGGGACACTTTGCTCAGCCTGGAAAGAGGGGACTGGACCTGCCTGTACTGAATCCACCAGGTTTAAATGAATCCCCAGGGGAGTCTTGTCCCTGGAGGAGATGGGAATGGAGGGGAGGGAGCTGGGGGGAAGGTGAAGGCGGGGGTGGGAGGGGAGAGGACAGGGGAACCCATGGCTGACGTGTAAAGTTAAAACATAAATATAATAAATAAAAAAAGGAGGGGAAAAAAGAATCCTAATGCAGAAAAGCTTTCATTAATAGAGAGGGATGGTGATAGTGTGCTGTCTGCTCAAAAGGAAATCTGTTTTTGAAAGAGAGAGAGAGAGAAAGAGAGAGAGAGAGAGAGAGAGAGAGAGAGAGAGAGAGAGAGAAGAAGAAGAAGAAGAAGAAGAAGAAGAAGAAGAAGAAGAAGAGAAGAGAAGAGAAGAGAAGAGAAGAGAAGAGAAGAGAAGAGAAGAGAAGAGAAGAGAAGAGACGAGAAGAGATGAAACCAAGCAAACCACCATAGATAAATTGTTCAGGAATCACTTTTCCTCCACAAGAGCCTCAGACAGTTCATCAGAACATACTGCTGTCATAGGAGACAGTTGTGTGTGTTATTTCCCTGAACACTACCAGGGACAAGTATAGATATAGAAGACAGTGATAATGAGTCTCCAGACCCTGTGCAGCCAGGGAAATGTACATGGCTGTCTTTTTGTTTAACAAAAAGTTCAAAAGTAAAAATATTTGGTGCCCTTGTATAGTATTTATGTATGCACATATGGGTACATTCATCTGTAGATCAGAGATTGATATCAGCTGTCTTCTACTACTGATTTCTACTTTACCTTTTGAGAATTGGCTAGACTTTCTGGCCAGTGATTTCTGAGGTCCTACCCATCTCTGCTCCCAATGATGCTAGGGTTACAGAAGTGTATAGCAATGCCTAGTTTTGTATATGGACACCAGGGATCTGAACTGACAGGCACTTTACCAACTGAGCCACTTTCCCAGACCCAGTAAAAGTACTTTAACAGTTGAAAATAAGATAAAAAATAGAGTTAAGGATAGAAGGAAAGAAAATATTTTCTGCAGCTGTCTAATACTAGTGTGATTAAAAAAGGATTAAAAAGCTTAAAAATAAACTTTATAAAATAAAAAGTTGCAGCAAGCTAAAGTAAATAAATATCAAAAGGAGAAAGTTTTTCACACAGGTAAAGTATAGAATATATTTACACTATTTATTAAATCTATATGCATATATAGCAATGTCCTAGGACTTCACACTCAGTCATTATCCATCACTGCTTCACAGGAATGACCTCCTGTCTTGGAATTTCCATCCATAGCCAGTGTCGATGAAAGAATTTCTTTATCATCCATATTCAATTTTACTCTATTTTTCTTGTGTTTAGATGCCCAAACTCCACCATTGTGTTAAAAATACCTGCAGTACTTGATATAATAACATAATCTTTTTGTTGGTTGCCCAGGAGCTGTACAACCTATTACATAACCTAGATGTGTAGTAGGCTATCTAGTTTCAAGAACATACTTTGATGTTTTGATCATCACACGATAACCAAACCATCAAATGATAAATTGTTCAGAATATATCTCCAGCTTTAATTAATGGATGGGTACAATCAGAATGCTTTCTCTATGGGATGGTGGCAAGTGATACAGAAAAAAATTCACCATGGAAAGAGAACAAGGAATGCCAGAAAGAGAGAAATGTCAAGGAAGGCTGCCCCGGGAGGACTCATTGAGAGGTAACATTTCAGCAGTTTACTCTGGAAGAGGGTAAGAACTCTTGTACTCTGATGGAAGAGATGGCTTTCAAGGGAGAACAGGCACTTGGTTAGTAGTGATGAGTCTGAGTCGAAGGCTCAGTAAAGTAGCCAAGGTTAGGAATGGTGGTGGATGGTGAAAGTGTTCTTTTTGCTGCCTCTTATTTGGTGAATAAGGCGCTTCACCGCTAAGAGCAGAATGATTAATGATGGCACGGAGGCTAGAGGAAAAAGGAAGTAAATAAGTAGCCTGTCCTCAAGGAAGAGAAGCAGAGATTGTAGCAGTCTTGCCTCAAAGGAAGATCAGTGCCCAATTTGATGGTAGTAGCTGTGACTGTAAGATGCAGTCAGTTCTGCTGGTTTTGTATCTTTTTTTTTTAAGCCCCATCTGATTGTAGAGATATAGACAAAAGGAAAGTGTATGTTTACTTGCAATTTGACTGGGGGCTAGTCAGTAAGGCACACACACACACACACACACACACACACACACACACACACAGACACACACACCAAAAAAAAAAAAAAATAGGGGTATGGCAAGGAGTCCAAGGAAATAAAAAAAAAAAGACAGTGGCTATAATCATCAATTTCAGTTGTTGCTTTGGCATGTGACTTAGTTTCCAGTATGACAAAATAGGTAAAGGAATTCTATGCTAAAGACCTGGATATCCTCAGAAGTGGTCAGCCATGTGAAGCAAATCTGTTTCTCCTTATCTCCAGTTATTTATACAAGTGGAATTTCATCAAAATGAATATGCATCTGAAGCTTGATGGGGAACAGAATAGGAAAAACAAGTTCTGGGGTGGTTTAGCTGCAAGGGTAGAGCTCCTCTGTCATATTCATGAGACATTTCAAATGCAGAACAAAATGTATTTGTGTAAGATTTGTATCTCATGCCTCCCGACACATCCTCTCTTATTCACACTCCATAGAATTACATTTTCCCAAATGGAATGAAAGCTCTGATATATCAAATATGACTGCCTGCTTGACTTTTTTCTTTTCTTCCTTTCTTTCCTTTGCAAATATTTGCATGTATTTGAAAGTCCAAATGTCCATTAAGAAAATAATTAGTCTCAAGAGTTAAATTTAACAAACAGAACAGACACACTGGAGAAAACACTAATTCTGTGCAATTTGCAATAAGATCTATGATTCTACCTCACAAAACCATACCAGTATGGATTCTATCCCAGATGATTCATCCTTTAAAAATGAAAGCTAAACAAGAGACTATTTAACAGCTATGTACTATGTATTTGTACATTATTAACTCTTTAAATACAATTAGGGCAAATAGTAAATTGATGAAGTGTACTGTACTGCCCCTAAGCTTTAGTTTAAACATTCCAGTAGGTGCAGGATATCACTTATTTAATTATATGCCTCTCCCCATGAAATGGTAAATAACTTGGTCAAAGTCACCATGGAAGTAAATCATAGATCCATACCTTTAGCCATTACTCTTATTTCTGTACACACTGTATGTGAATGCATCCTTAAGGTAAATAATAACAAAACAAACTAAGATAAACAAAGTAATGTGCTTATCATATATACATGAAAAGTATAAAAGCAAGCTCATTATTCAGCTCTGTTAGCTGCCTCCTAAATTATGCATACAGTACCCTAAAACAGCAATAGAGATAAAGGGTTCATGCAGGAGTGGAAATACACGTTAAAAGTGAAAAATCTAACCCCTTCCTTCATGTGAGAAAATTCAGAGGACAGAGGGAAAGAAATGTGGCAAACCCAAACCCTTTTGCTTATAAAAGTTGAAAGAATTAGTAGCCCAATGACCCTGGAGATACTTTTAGTTCATAATGAATCCTACCAGTGCCTCTCTCTCTCTCTCTCTCTCTCTCTCTCTCTCTCTCTCTCTCTCTCTCTCTCTCTCTCTGTAGGGCACATGCACTTACACACGTCTGTGGATGTGAATGTAAAGATTCTTCTATATGTGTGTGCAAGTTCATGGTTATGCTGGAGTACAAACTTTGGTATCCTTCCTCAGGTGCAATCCATCTTTTTTTTTTTTTTTTGGTTTCTTCTGACACAGTATCTCTCACTAGACTGGAACTTTACACTTAAGCTAAGCCAGGCTGGCCAATGAGACCAAGAGGTCTGTTTATTTCCATTTCTTTAGCTATGGAATTATAAGTGTGTCAACAATATTTTCCTTTGTTTGTTTGGGGATTTTTTTTTTTTTTTAGTGTGGATTATAGTGATCAAACTCAGGGCCTCATTCTTGTAAGGAAAGCATTTTACAAAATTAGTCACTCCTAAACCTGGGGCAATAGAATTTCTAAAATAATCTGAGCTTTCTTATTAGCAGACCTGGTTTTGATATTATCAAATTCTGATGACATTGGCAGGTTGCCTCACCTTTCTCTAATTATACATCCAATCTCTAAAATACAGTTGGTAAATAATAACATACTCTTCCATTGAATAGTGTTTAGCATCATTGTTTTTCAAAGCAAGTCAACTATATTACTATGGTCATAATACTAACTATGATTAACATCTTTAATTCCTGTCAACTCATATATTTAAAAATTCTGCCAAGACACTATTGAAATCAGTCACAAGCACAGGCTATGATTCCAGAGGACCTATGTTTGATTCCCAACAACTATATGACAACTACAACTATCTTTAATAGCAGTTGAAGGATATTTTATGTCCTTTATTGACCTCTATGGTCAGTAAGTATACACATGATACAACAAAATACATGCAGGGAAAACACTCCTCATGCATAAAATAAAATAACAAAAACAGAAAGAAAGAAATTTCTGCCCCAAACAACTGGGAACAAGTAAGAATAGCCCTCACAAACTGAAAAGTTTTAAATGCTTATTATTTACATTACTTAAAGGAGATAGATATGTGGTCATTCCCTTAAATTTCTTTTTTTCTCCTCCATACACAGAGCCTAAATATTACTGAAATAAATTATCAATATTGTTACTTAAACTTATCACACAATTATACCTCTACTTTGTAGATTAAATGATGGATATTCATAGCATTTGAAAATAGACAAATGGAGAACAAAATGTTTTTCTTCTAGTCTTCTAGTCTCTGCTCCTGACAGTAAATGTTCTCAAAGTGTTATGTACACAGTCATCAGGTCAACTGCTAGCATTTCTCTGGAACAAACGACTTTCCCACACTTCTACCATCTTGACAAAATTGTCCCGATTAAGATCACAGAGACCTCTCTGCTGGTGAATCTAGAAGTCAGGTTTCAGTCCTGGTCCTGACACATAAGAGGAACTCAGTAAGTTTGGTTCAATGACTGTCTATTTTATATTTCATGCCATTATAAAGTCTGTGCTTACATATCTACACCTTCCACTGCTGTTTTGGTTGGTATCTGAAATGCCTCCTAAAATGTCAAGTTCCCAGCTTGTTTTGAGAGGTTGGAGAGACCTTTTCTCAGAATTGGGTTAGAGGGGATTGCTCTTTGATGATAGATCCTGGCCCCACTCTCTGCCTCCTGATCCACCAAGATGTGTGGAGCCTCTCCCAACAGAGGTGGCCACTATGAACTCTGCCATGAGTATCTCCAGCAGAATGAAATGAAGCCATTAGCCAAAGTATTTCCTCCCTTAATTTTCTACTGCCAGGCATTATCTCACAGTTATTTTAAATGTTGATAATACAAGTAGACTGTATAAACTTGGAGAGTAGAATTACGACTCGTTTCACCTGAGCACACCATTTGAGGTAAACATACATTCTATAGACAATAAGTGGGTTTGTGAACTTTCTGTAATAAAAGTTTCACTTCATCCATGATCGAGGGAGCAATATTTTCCTGCATTCACTTGCTGTCAAATGTGCTTCCTTCTTCTTTCAGAGGTTATGATGCTTGAAAGTGTGTCCATGGTCTTCAGGGATTGGCAATGCTCTTTGAGATGACACTTTGAACAGTTTAAGCTCATCTCACAATAAATCTATGGCAACCCCACACATCCACAATCACAACGTGTACCCCCGACCATTCTCAAGTTATCCTTATGTTCATTAGTTCCTCACTGCACTACCTATTTCCCTTCTGTCCCAATGGTATATACTAGAAAGGCAAAGTTACGAGGCTGTGAACAAGGGGAACCAACAAGCTGGCATCGACCCTGTAATGCTCAAATTATTCATCTATATTCATCTATGCTATTTCCCAAGCTAAGCTAAACAGAAACATTCAAACAGCAACAGAACTCTAGAAGATCCTCTGGACAGTCTCCTTGTCTCCATTCCTCTCTTATCATTGGAAACAAGAGATGGCAAGGGCCTTTTGCATTTTCATGACTTTTTAAAACACAAGAGCCTAGCTCTTGAATATAAAATTTAGGAGACAGAGGGACACAATGGACAGGAAAAGTAAGAACAAGCATATAAAATGTCAGTAGTTCACACATTTATCACTATTCTATAAACAATTGCCTTCTTTGAAATTATGGTCTGTATCATGTTTGAAAAGTTTTTGATTAAAGTAATCTAGTTAGCAAAAGTTTCCAATTATAATTAAAAGATCCAGACACATCAAAGACCTTTTTTCTTCTAGAACATAGACATTTTCTTCAATGAATCTACCTTTGCAGTTTCTTCTCTACTCTAAAGCACTTCAGTATCCCATCTCTTTTTAAATTACTAAACAAAAATATGTTGGTAAGTATAAATCCAATAAACAGGTATAACAAATAGCGGCTGAACAGAAAAATTAAATACACACACAAAACACAACCATTCTTTTTCTTGTCCTCTTTCTTGTAGAGCTGGCACATAGGATAAAGGATTACTACTTATTATCCTTCACCACTAGAGCCTGAAGCATGTGACCCACTCAGGCCAACAGACCTGTAAGGAAACCTATGGAGTAGAGGAGATTGAGCTTTAAGATTAACTACAAACTTTCCAACTTATCTGCAAGGATTTGAGGCTTAGATTTGTTGCAGTCACTTTGTTCACTATGAGTGACAGCATCACTGTAACAGAGTTCAACACTAGAAGGATGGCAAGGGCTAAAGCCCTTACTGACTTTACTAAGCAACTGAGATACAGCCCACTTCTTATCAGGTATACCATTTACTACCTTACTGTTTATGGCCCACTAAATTCAAATATTCTGTGACTCTAAGAAGTCTGGGTTTATCTAATTACTTGAACTATGTTCTTAATCCCTGTTTCTAATAATCAAATTTAATAAGCAAGGGCATTTCATTTGTTTTATATATATATTCGATTTTACCTCAAGCAATAAATTCTCCCAATTTTCTGTTAATAATGAAAGTATTTAAAGTAGTAATAGAGAATGTATTGACTAACTTTGCCATGGTTCTTCTTGGGATGCAGTTATTGTCATAGATCAGAGTTTCTTGGTTGCTAAGTATGTTAGGAATTCCCTCCCATAGACATGTGGGTCCATTTATAGTCCGTGGTTAGGTAGACTCATGGCTTTTAGATTTATTCTGGGTAGGCTGGGTTAAAGTAGTGGAGAATGTAAGCTGGAAACAAAATATTCACCTCGTGGCTGAGAAGAAAAATAGAGAAAAAGGAAGGCGATGAGGTGTCATCACTTCCTTCCAGGGGACATCTTCAAATGATAAAAGAATCTTTTTAATAGACATTACCTTTTTGAAATTTTCCCTAAACCCCAACAGCCCACAGTAGGGAGTAAGTCTATAGTATATAGACTTTTGAGGATTACTGTGATCAAAACCATAGAAATCTCTGTCTTCTGGAAAGTTTTACAGGAACTGTATTTAAAGTAAGTGGACATCCCATAATACTTGCACTCAACATTGCACATACACATTTCATCCAGGATAATTACTCTGAAACTTCTCTTTCATTCCATCCAAAGAAGGTGATAGGAAATCATACCTTATCAGACTCTGTCAGTGAGTATGATTCTTCATAAAGTCCTCTTCTGAGCCCCATAGACACCAAACATGCACAAGGTAAATATGTTAATGTATAGGCAAACAAAGCATCCACACACATCTAATAAAACATTTTTTAAACTGAATCTATGGGAACTTGTTCAATATTTCACTGGTCCTTTAAATACAGGTATCATGCTTACTGTTTCAGTATGATCAGCATCCTATGTCAATGGAGAGCTGATTCATGAAAGACACACAGATTTAAACTAAATCCTTCAACCTCGATGCTGTAATTTCTAAAGAAATGCTTCCTCATTCCACCAGTTACAAGAAAAGTGCACTGATGAGATTTTTTAAAATTTTCATCATT
The DNA here is from genome assembly GCF_903995425.1 of Onychomys torridus. NCBI lineage: Eukaryota > Metazoa > Chordata > Mammalia > Rodentia > Cricetidae > Onychomys > Onychomys torridus. The sequence continues at coordinate 41,597,580 of NC_050444.1, read as the reverse complement.
AGTGGACTACTGAGTTTACTTATATAAATACCACAGAAATATATTTATATGCTATGGTGATTTTCTGAGATTTAAAAAAAAAACAACAAGGAAATCCTATAAAACCTCAATTCATGAAGTTTACACAATATTAACAAAAATTCACTATTTTTGTGTCATCTGTGAATTTATTTCTCTTATAAATGGCCAATAGAAACATTATGTTTTCCCATAAGAAGAGAAAAATACTTAGGTCAATCAGTCCACTTAAGTTATCAAAGTCCCCAAGAGATCTTTAATTGATATGCTATTCTACAAATCAGCAAACCATTCAACAACAATTCAGAAGTGATCTGCTGGGCAGGCATATACCTGCAATCCCAGCATTAAGGAGCTGAGGCAGGAGATTGAGAGTTTGGGGCAAATCTTGTGTCTATAGAGAGGCCTGATCTTTAAAAAAGCACAATGAGGAAATATAAATAATCATGTATTTTTAATCTGTCAAGCCTCTGGGACTCCACCATATCATAGTTTGAACATGCTATTCATCTTCCTCCCTCCCAAACTTATACCTGAAAAGTTTATAGTAATAATGTTCATAAAAATGTGCCAGCTTTACTGGTAATACATTAAGACAATGAGCTCACCAAGACTGAACATGTTTAGTGCAGTCTAAAACACTACCAAGACTAAACTCCTGTGCTACTGGTAGCAGCTATGACCCTCCCTTGAACTTCCACCCCCAACTACCATTGGAAATATGTTTGCTGGTTAATTTGTCAGTATTGTCCTCAAACAAAGAGCTCCTTTTTATTGGCAGGTGCAGACAAAGCTTAGAAATGCTATACAAAACGACTCAACAAAAAAAGAGAGATGGCCTTGCTGAGAAGGTAGTTCTTTCTGATTTTCTGTAATAGACTTCATTTTGCCATGAAATTAAATTTATAGTATATCTGCTAGACACAGGGACTCCAGCAAAGCTTCACCATTCCATGCTTTGACATTAAAGCAGGCATTTTCATGGGGAGGCCATTTCAAGCCAAATAACTGGTTATGTGAGCCATTTACAGAAAGCCTTTATTTAAAAAGAAAATGGATAGGCACTACCATTTCCAGAAAACGTTAGTATACAGGCACATATTCAGATTTTGTTTTCCCTGGAGAATATGCCTAAAAAGACAGATGTAACATTAGACAATGGAAAGCTTTTTGGCCTACTACAACAACTCTTTTTATTATTCTGACTCATAATCTAGCATTTATCAGGTGGCAAGTTGCAAATAAAACAGCCAAATTCTGTTTAAATAGCGGGCAGTCTCATCATAATAAATGTCCTGCCTGTGGTTCAGCTCTGGAGTGCAGATTACATCAGGTGGTGCAAAGGATCAGGCCTAGTCCTTAAAGGAATCTATATCAACCACAAAGTCAAGGCCAGAATAAACTTCCCAGCACACACTTAGTGGCCAGAGCAGAGGGAGGGCAGGCTAACTACAGCATTTGAAAACTGATGGTAACTTCAGTCTTCATTTACATAATCAATTATCAATTGAAAAGAAATAGAACACCGAAAATTCAGACAGTTGAATTAAGAGACAAACTTGTGGGATCAGAGTGATTGATTCTGTTTGTTTATCAGGGAAAGGGCTAGGCCTTATTTCAAATGTATGCATGATAACATCAGAAAGAAGATTCATGCTTTTGAAATATGAAGAGGACGGATTTATCATAGATGAGTAATAAAATTGTTCAAGACAAATCATTTTTTAATAAAGCAAATGGGTTAATGGCTAAGAGTTGTATAGCATATGTACAAGAATGAGACCTGAGTTTAAATGTCCAGAACTCATATAAAAAGCCAAGTATGGTTGGTGATATGTTCGCCTCTAACTCCAGCCATATTAGGGAGTGAGACAACAGGATTTCTGAGATTTTTTTTCTAGTCATCAGCTTAGGTTCAGTTCAGTTCCATCTCAACTAAGTCAGGAAAAAAGTCATAGCACAAGATATCCAATATCCTTCTCTGATCTCCACACACTTGTTCACACACACACACACACACACACACACACACACACACACACACACATACACACACACACACACACATATACACATATGTCCACCAAAACAAAAAAAAAGCAATTTCTTATTGGCATTCTTATTTAAGATCACCTGCTTTTTCAATTTCTCATTGGTAAATGACAAAGCCAAGATTCAAATGTGTTACTTACCCATCAATCCTGTACCAAAACCAAGTCCTTGGGACCCAAACTCAGTCACCCTCACAGCAGATACACTGCTTTTGAAATAGACCAATAATAATTATTGAGTTTTCCTAGAACTTAAACTTTTGACCACGAAGAATGCCTTATTTTGTCTGTTAAGCAAAATGACTTCTGACCTGATGCCTACATGTGGACTTTCTTACTTCCAAGCATTTGACAACTGAAACACTGCTGAACATAGAGATCCCAGTAGCATAGAGGCAATGAGCATCATGCCTCCAGGCAAGACACATTTATGAGGAGATGAACAAAAACCATCCACAGCAAACTGTTTTTGTAAGATTAATCAAAGTGGGTCTCCATAAGAAGAAGAAACCCTTGGAAGTTCTGGAATGCATAGCCTACAGCCTGGTGGCAAACTGTGAGTGGTGGGGACCTGGCCAGCTCGCCTGGAAGGCAGGCATAATGAATGCACCTGCTCATCTGAGGGGTAGCTTTGAGCCAAAATTTGACAGAGACATATGGACATAGGAGCTCGATGGTACCTGAGTATGACTTGGGTTTATTGCCTCATTTAAAATGTGAGAAAATCAGGCCTCAAGAGGCAGCACATCTTTTCTAAAATTCATAGTTCATGACATCCCGAATTTATATATATAAAATATACATTTCTTTTTATGTGAGAAATAGAGGAAACCCAAAGGTTTTAACAAATATTAAACATGGGAGGAAGTATTTAGCTATGAAGGGCTAATGTAAGCTTCTGCTTCATGAGTTTCAAGTTGTCACATTTTAACCTCTGTTCCTCCATCCCTAATGTGGGGACAATATTTTAGTTTCATAAATTTCCACAATGAAATAACAGGTTAAAACCACAGGTCTCTTTGAAGCATAAATTGGTATGTAAACATCCCTTTTCCCCACAGAATTCCTTTTGGGGGAAATCCTTCTAAAGTCATGGCTAATACTATTTATGTGAGGGATGATTGGTGCAATGAAGAACACCAGGCATTCAATGTAGCTATGGGAACACTGCCATCGGGCATGGCTGCAGGTTTTTCTAGGACGAAGAATGTACTGCAAGAATTTGCAGACTTTTACAAGAACATAGCATCACTCAATCTTCCAATATCTATTCATAGAAAAATGCACGTTTGTAGCTGGAGACCTTCTCTCCAGCCCCTGCCAAGCCCTGTTAGTCCAACAACCCACTTATAAAATAAACACACAGATACTTATATTATTTAAACTACTTGACCATTAGCTCAGGCCTACCATTGTATAGCTCTCACTCTTAAATTAACCCATTTCTATTAATCTATACTTTGCCATGTGGCTCGTGGCTTACTGGTACCTTACATCTCGCTTGTCAGGGTGGCAGCTGGCAGGTCTCTCCACCTCTGCCTTCCACTTCCCAGACTTCTCTTCTCTGTTTGTCCCACCTATACTTCCTTCCTGGCTGCTGGCCAATCAGTGTTTTATTTTAATAAATCAAGAGAAAAACATTTGACATACTTGAACATCCCATAGCACATATTACATACAAATAAACACCAGATTTTACATGACACCCCAGTATTTTCAAAAACACCCCAGTTTGTAGCATTGTGCAATGCAAAATTCTCTGTGAAAAGAGAATCACTCCAACTTAATGATAGAAGCAATTCCATGTTGTTGTTGATGCTTTTTAACTTATAGTAAATACTACTCCAAACCAAAAATGAAGTAGTTGGTTAAATGTCATGATGAATTTGGAATCCAAATTCTATAATGCCTTTACCACTTAAAATGAAATAACTAATTAAATATATTATTATTCCAGAATAACTGAATAAATTTGACAATATAACTCCTTATAAACTCGTGAAATAGAAATCATAGATAAAAGAATGAAGAGAATAACTAGAATAAATAAAATAAATGTCTGCAAATGAGAAACTTCTTTATGAACATACATGTACACATGTAAGAATGCTTATATATATATTATATAATTATAACCTCTTCAGTCCATATAATGTTACTTGCATGTATATTTGCAGGAATGCCTGTTTTTCAGTGGACAACCAGTTGGTGCGCTCTTCTCTAGGGAAGATCACATCTCCCACTCCCAGTTTTCCTCATCTGTCTACAGTTATGGTATAGGGCTGTAGCCCTGTACACTTTGGTATGTCTATTGGTGCTATTCTTGCTCAACTCATGTTTGGCCAGTCGTGTTGGTAAGACTTATAGGTTATGCTAATTTCTTAAACCAGCATAATCCCTAACAATAATCTATAAACATTTGTCCTTTTACCCACATGTAAGTATAGCCTTTAATTCTCATGAAGGAAATTTCTCTTAGAAATGAACAGAAACCAGTTAACAAATTTTACTTTACTTATTTTATTTATTTATTTATTTATTTATTTATTTGGTTTTTCAAGTAGAAAACTCTGATGGTTCAGAATACAGAGTTGTGGATCCCAGTCCCAACAGACATAGATACAAAACCCTTTCTCATCTAAGACTCAGAGAACATTGTGGAGGAGGGGGCAAAAAGAGTGTAAGAGCCAGAGATCAGGAAGTTTGCTGAGAGATTTTGTCTTCTAGTAATATCAAAAGCACTGTGTTTTCAAGACATTATCCTAGGGTTTCCTATTAGCCTGGGACTCCCTAAATAGACACTGCTGGCTGGCTAGCAAGTTGCAGGAATCCCCCTGTCTCTCAAGCATTGGTATTGTATGCATGTTATCATACCCAGCTTCCTTAAATGTAGGTTGTGAGGATCAAACTCAGCTCATGGGTCCCCATACTTTCCCCAGTAAGTGCTTTCCTCACTATCTCCCCCATTTCTAAAAGTATTTTAAAATTCAAAATTACTAACTGAGATAATACATAATTACTGTCGTGTGTATACTAATTTGTCTTAAAATTAAAAACCCAAAGCTAAATATTGGAGTAAATGCTAAAAGATCAGAGAGACAAAGGAACAAGCCAAAGCCACCTCTTATCTTGCCAATTCCTGTGCCTGAAAGGGGTGAACTCCTATCTTTTCCAGCCTTATATTCCTCTCTCTGCCCAGCCTTATCACTCCTGTCTCTACCTCCCTAGTGCTGAGATAAAAGGTGTGTGCCTCCCAAATACTGGGAGCAAAGGCATGAGAAACCATGCTGGGATTAAAGGTGTGTGCCATCACTGCCTGGCTTCTATGTTTAACTAGTATCTAGTACACTCTGATCTCAAGGCAAGCTTTATTTGTTAGAGCACAAACAAAATATCACATTTTCCCTTTTTTGTCTAAAATTTAAAAAAAGGTTATAACAAATATAAGAAAAACTATATACAATAAGTATAAATATATACAAATATATAAGGCAACAATTACATTAACAATATCTAGTCTATAAACATTTGACAAATTCAGAGAAAATGATCTATTATCTATCCTATCTTGGTAAATCCAAAACGTTGTACCTAATTAATTTTCTATTATAATTTGCATTACCCAAACTGTCTTTTGATGTCTCTTAACCCTATACATTTTACATCTCTTTAGTGAATTTCCTTTCTGAATCTGGTAACAAGGAAAACTATAACTACAACTATAAATTCTTCCATTCCATCAGAGACCAGAGAAGGAAATAGTAATACCTAAGTAAGCAAGAAATACAAGCAAGAGACTTCCAAAAAATGTGAGAAATGACAGAAACAGCTGGCTACCTGAACAAATCACCCAGGGTTCCTCTGTAATGTTGTGACATCCATCTTCAGCCTACTAGCCTAGTATACCTAACCAACTTTTCTGTGAAATAAGATATTCTGAAGGGCTATCCTACCTTGTCTTGACGAAGTTTGACAGTCACTTTCTTTTGTGTCCTGCTTGTCTAATTTGGATAGCATACTGTCAGCAGTCAAGGCAAGAACAATTTCTTGCACTGTGGCTTACTTTTGCTACAAAAAAAGTAAAATCCATATGGACTTTCTTTGATAGTTATTACCTTCTCCAAAGTAGATTGATATTGCCAGGAGCAGACATGTCTCATTGTCATAGAGAACCTATGTTTTTGGGTTTTTTTTAATTATTATTATGTGTTTTAATTTTATACATCAGCCATGGGTTCCCCTGTCCTCCCCCTCCCGCACCCTCCCCCACCTTCCTTCCAGCCCCTCCCCTCCATTCCCATGTCCTCCAGGACCAAGACACCCCTGGGGATTCATTTAAACCTGGTGGATTCAGTACAGGCAAAGTGTCCCTGTGTAAGCCCAAGGTTCCAAACATCCAGCTCATGCACTATCGACAGGTCCTGGTCCCACAGACTGGGTGCCTCCCAAACAATTCAAGCTATTCAATGTCTCACTTATCCAGAGGGCCTGATCTAGCTGGGGGCTCCTCAGCCATTGGTTCATAATTCATGTGCTTCCATTCAATTGGCTATTTGTCCCTGTGCTTTTTGCAATCTTGGATTCAACAATTCATGCTCTTGCAATCCCTCCTCTTTCTCCACAGTTGGACACCTGGAGCTCCACCTGGGGCCTGGCTGAGGATCTCTGCATCCACTTCCATCAGTTATTGGATGAGAGTTCCAAGACAACTGTTAGGGTGTTTGGCCATCTGATCACCAGACTAGGTCAGATCAGGCTTTCTCTCGACCATTGCCAGCAGACTACAGAGGATATAACATTGTGGATTTCTGGGGACCTCTCAAGCACTCTGCCTATTCCTGATCTTGTGTGGTCTTCATTTATCATGGTCTGTTATTCCTCATTCTCCCTTTCTGTTCTTGATCCAGCTGGGATCTCCTGCTCCCAATGACAAAGAAATGGATGAGATCTACATGAAAAACCTGGATGACAGTGGGAGTAATGAGGGCAAGATTTGAGGGAAAGAATACTCAGATTTTTTTAAAAGTATCATTCCTGGGTGTGTATGTGGGAGATATTTATAGTAGATGTGAAATTTGGAAACCCAAATGGGTCAAAAAACACAGAGGAAGCAAAATTGCTGCCATCCTCTCTTACACTCTGCATGAACTGGCACACTTTTCTTCTGCTTTCCCATTGAAATTTTCCTTGGGTCTCTTGGTTTCTTGTCTACAGGCTTGGACTGAAATGTGTACCATAAATTCTTCTGATTCTCAGACCTATGAACTCAGACTGGAAGTGTATACAAGCTCTCCTCAGTTCCCAGCTCACCGTCTATGGATTACAGAACTCAAACACCATTCTCAGATCCATCCATTTGCCTGAAAACATCATGATGTCATTGTTTTTCACTGTTGAGTAGTACTCCATTGTGTATATGTACCATATTTTATTTATCCATTCTTCAGTTGAAGGGCATCTAGGTTGTTTCCAGGTTCTGGCTACTACAAACAAAGCTGATACGAACATAGCTAAGCAAATGCACTTGTGGTATGATTGAGTATTCCTTGGGTATATGCCCAAGAGTGCTACAGCTGGGTCTTGGGAGAGATGGAGTCCCAATTTTCTAAGGAAGCGCCATATTGATTTCCAAAGTGGCTGTACAAGCTTGCATTCCCACCAGCAGTGGAGGAGAGTTCCCCTTGCTCCATATCCTCTCCAGCATAAGCTGTCTTCTGTGGTTTTGATCTTAGCCACTCTGTTTTGACTTGCATTTCCCAGATAATTAGGGATGTTGAGCAATTCCTTAAATGTCTTTCAGCCATTTGAACTTCCTCTGTGGAGAATTCTCTGTTTAGTTCTATAGCACATTTCTTAATTGGACAGTTGGGCATTTTGATGTCTAATTTCTTGAGTTCTTTATATATTCTGGATATCAGACCTCTGTCAGATGTGGGGTTGGTGAAGAACTTTTCCCATTCTGTAGCCTGTGGCTTTGTCTTGTTGACCTTGTCCTTTGCTCTACAAAAGCTTCTCAGTTTCAACAGGTCCCACTGATTGATTGTTTCCCTCAGTGTCTGTGCTACTGGTATTATATTTAGAAAGTGATCTCTAGTGCCAATGCATTCAACAGTACTTCCTACTTTCTCTTCTATCAGGTTCAGAGTAACTGGATTAATGTTGAGGTCTTTGATCCACTTGGACTTAAGTTTTGTGCAAGGTGACAGATATGGATCTATTTGAAGCCTTCTACACATTGACATCCAGTTATGCCAGCACCATTTGTTGGAGATGCTTTCTTTTTTTCATTGTACATTATTGGCTTCTTTGTCAAAAATTATATGTTCATAGGTGTGCAGGTTAATGTCAGGGTCTTTAATTCGATTCCATTGCTCAACATGTTGGTTTTTATGCCAGTACCAAGCTGTTTTTATTACAGTAGCTCTAAAGTAGAGCCTGAGGTTGGGGACTGTGATGCCTCCAGAGGTTGTTTTATTGGACAGGATTCTTTTGGCTATCCTGGGTTTTTGGTTTTTCCATATGAAGTGGAGTATTATTCTTTCCAGATCTGTGAAGAATTGTGTTGGTAATTTGATGGGAATTGCGTTGAATCTGTAGATTGCTTTTGGTAAGATCACCATTTTTACTATGTTAATCCTGCCTATCCATGAGCATGGGAGATCTGTCCATTTTTTGACATCTTCTTCAATTTCTTTTTTCAGGGACTTAAAGTTCTTGTCATATAGGTCCTTCACATGCTTAGTTAGAGTAACCCCAAGGTATTTTATATCATTTGTGGCTATTGTAAAGGGTGATGTATCTCTGATTTCCTTCTCAGCCTGTTTGTCTATTGTATATAGGAGGGCTACTGATTTTTTGGAGTTGATCTTGTATCCTGCAAGGTTGCTGAAGGTTTTTATTAGCTGTATCAGTTCCTTGGTTGAATTTTTGAGGTCACTCATGTATACTATCATGTCATCTGCAAATAGGGAGAGCTTGACTTCTTCCTTTCCAATTTGTATCCCCTTAATGTGTTTATGTTGTCATATAGCTCTGGTTAGAACTTCAAGTACTATATTGAATAAGTATGGGGAGAGGGGATAGCCTTGCCTTGTTCCTGAGTTTAGTGGTATTGCTTTGAGTTTCTCTCCATTTATCTTGATGTTGGCTGTTGGCTTGCTGTAGATTGCCTTTATTATGTTTAGGTATGTTCCCTGTATTCCTGATCACTCCAAGACCTTTATCATGAAGGGGTGTTGGATTTTGTCAAATACCTTTTCTTCATGTAGTGAGATGATCATGTGGTTTTTTTCTTTGAGTTTGTTTATATGGTGTTTTACATTGACGGACTTTCATATGTTGAACCACCCTTGCATCCCTGGGATGAAGCCTACTTGATCATGGTGGATAATTGTTTTGATATGTTGGTGGAGTCTATTTGCCAGAATTTTATTGAGTATTTTTGCACCAATTTTCATGAAGGAGATCGGTCTGTAGTTCTCTTTCTTTGTTGCATCTTTGTTTGGTTTAGGAATCAGGGGAAATTGTAGCCTCATAGAAGGAGTTTGGTAATATACCTTCTGCTTCTATTATGTGGAACTATTTAAAGAGTATTGGTATTAAGTCTTCTTTGAAGAGCTGGTAGAATTCTGCAGTGAAACCATCAGGTCCAGGGCTTTTTATGGTTGGGAGACTTTTAATGACTGATTCTATTTCCTTAGGGGTTATTGGACTATTTAAATGGTTTATCTGGTCTTGATTTAACTTAGGTATGTGGTATCTATCCAGAAAATTATCCATTCCTTTTAGATTTTCCAGTTTTGAGGAGTAGAGGTTTTTGAAGTATAACCTGATGATTCTCTGGATTTCCTCATTGTCTGTTGTTATGCCCTTCTTTTCATTTCTGATTTTGTAAATTTGGATGCTCTATCTCTGTCTTTTGGTTAGTTTAGATAAGGGCTTGTCTATCTTGTTGATCTTCTCAAAGAACCAGCTCTTTGTTTCATTAATCCTTTGTATTGTTCTCTTAATTTCTATTTTATTGATTTCAGCTCTCAATTTGATAATTTCCTGGCATCTGTTCCTCCTGGGAGACTTTGCTTCTTCCTGTTCAAGGGCTTTCCGGTGTGCTGTTAAGTAACTAGCGTTAGATATCTCCAGCTTCATTATGTGGGAATTCAGTGCTATGAATTTCCCTCTTAGCATTGCTTTCATAGTATCCCATAAGTTTGGGTATGTGGTGTATTCATTTTCATTGATCTCTAGGAGGCCTTTAATTTCTTTCTTTATTTCTTCCTTAACCCATTGGTGATTCAGTTGAGCATTTTTCAGTTTCCATGAGATTGTAGGATTCCTGTAGTTTTTTCTGTTGTTGAAATCTAACTTTAAACCATGGTGGTCTGACAGAACACAGGAGGTTATTCCAATTGTTTTGTATCTGTTGAGATTTGCTTTGTGGCCAAGTATGTGGTCGATTTTAGAGAAGGTTCCATGGGGTGCTGAGAAGAAGGTATATTCTTTTTTGTTTGGGTGGAATGTTCTGTAGATATCGATTAAGTCCATTTGAGCCATAACATCAGTTAAGTCCATTATGTCTCTGTTAAGTTTCAATTTGGCCGATCTGTCCAGAGGTGAAAGTGGGGTGTTGAAGGCTCCCACTATTAATGTGTGGGGTTTTATATGTGATTTAAGCTTTAGTAATGTTTCTTTTACATATGTGGGTGCCCTTGTGTTTGGGGCATAAATGTTCAGAATTGAGACTTCATCTTGGTGGATCTTTCCTGTGATGAGTATGTAATGTCCTTCATCATCTCTTTTGATTGATTTTAGTTTGAAGTCTATTTTGCTGGATATTAGGATGGCTACACCACCTTGCTTCTTAAGACCATTTGATTGGAAAGTCTTTTCCCAGCCTTTTATTCTTAGGAAGTGTATGTGTTTGAATTTGAGGTGTGTTTCTTGTATGCAGCAGAAAGATGGGTCCTGTTTTCATATTCATTCTGTTCATCTGTGTGTTTTTATAGGTGAATTAAGTCCATTGATATTAAGGGATATTATTGACCAGGGATTGTTCGTTCCTGTTGTTATTTTTATTTTTAGGTGGTAATGTGTGTGTACTTCTCTTCTTTGTGGTTTACTGCTGTGGCGTTATCTATTGCCTGTGTTTTCTTGGGTGTATCTGCCTTCCCTAGGTTGGAATTTTTCCTTCTAGTGATTTCTGTAGGGCTGGGTTTGTGGATAAATATTATTTAAATCTGGTTTTGTCTTGGAAGGTCTTGTTCACTCCATCTATGATGATTGAAAGTTTTGCTGGGTATATTAGTCTAGGCTGGCATCCATGGTCTCTTAGTGTCTGCACTATATCTGTCCAGGTCCTTCTGGCTTTCAAAGTCTCCATTGAGAAATCGAGTGTTATTCTGATTGGTTTGCCTTTATAAGTCACTTGGCCTTTTCCCTTTGCTGCCCTTAATATTCTTTCTTTATTTTGTACGTTTAGTTGTTTAATTATTATGTGGTGAGGGGACTTTTTTGGGGGTCTAGTCTGTTTTGTGTTCTATAGGCTTCTTGTATCTTCATAGGCATTTCCTTCTTTAAGGTGGGGAAGTTTTCTTCTATGATCATGTTAAATATATTTTCTGTGCCTTTGAGTTGGTATTCTTCTCCTTCCTCTATCCCTATTATTCGTAGGTTTGGTCTTTTCATGGTGTCCCAAATTTCTTGGATATTTTGGGTCATGACTTTGTTGGTTTTAGTGTTTTCTTTGACTGATGAATCTATTTCTTCTACCCTATCTTCAACACCAGAGATCCTCTCTTCCATCTCTTGCATTCTGTTGGTTATACTTGCCTCTGAAGTTCCTGTTTGTTTACTCAGATTTTCTATTTCCAACATTCCTTCTGCTAGTGTCTTCTTCATTTTTTTCTATTTCCCTCTTCAGGTCTTGGATTGTCTCCCTTGCTTTTTCATGATTTTCTTTCAAGGATTTATTGTTTTCTTCTGCTTTAATTGTCCTTTCCTCTAGTTTTTTATAGCATTCTTCCCATTTTTTATTTGTCTGTTCCTCTACTTTATTTTTGATTTCTTCTATATAAGGCTCTAGCCTCTTCATAATGTTACTTATAAGGTTGTTTTCTTCTTCTTCTTCTTCTTCTTCTTCTTCTTCTTCTTCTTCTTCTTCTTCTTCTTCTTCTTCCATTCTGTGATGTTCAGGTCTAGCTGTTGGAGAAGGGCTAGGTTCTGGTGATGCTGTATTGCTCTTTATTTTGTTGTATGTACTTCTGCCTTGACATCTGCCCATCTTCTCTTGGGTTCGTTCTTGGTCTTATCATTGTACTTGGTCCAGAGAGAGCTGACAGATTTAGGGAGCCTCTCTCTGGTCCAGATGGAAGCTCTGGGTCAGATGGGAGTGCTTGTCCAGATGAGAGTGCTGGCCAGATAGGAGCTGGGGGGTGGACTCTGAGTCTCGGGAAGTCCCTGGGGTCTCCTTTGTCTGTCCAGATGGGAGCTCCTCTTGTCCAGATGGGAGTTCCTCTGGTCTCTGGTCCAGATGGGAGTTCCAGGGCAGGATGGAAGCTTGGGGCTGGTCTCTGATTTTCAGGAAGTGGCTGGGGTCTCCACAGATGGGTGTGTGGGCAGGGTGTGGAGACTGCAGGGTCTGCCTGAAGTCTCTGGTCCAGGTGGGAGTTCCAGGGCAGATGGGAGCTGGGGGTTGTTCTCTGAGTCTCAGGAAGTGGCTGGGGTGTAGGGCAAATGGGTGTGGGGGCAGGGTGTGGAGACTGCAGTGTCTGGCTGCAGTCTTGGGAAAGGGGAGCCTTCCTGCAGGTCCTGCCAATTGGCAGGAAACTGGGGCCAAGTTGGTCAGGTTCTCCTGGGATGGCCTGTGTCCAGTGGTGGGACCCAGGCATAGTTGCCTCTCTGACTATGAGAACCTATGTAGTAAGTAGCAAAAGCTATATCCACCATGCACCATGTTACATGGCTTGCAGAATCCTCTGTGTAACTTTGCGGGAATCCACCATGCTGTAGCTCCAACCTGCATGCCATGAACCCGCCACTGCCAGGGGACACATCATTGTACCTAGGTCCACCATGAGCAACATGGCCTAGGAAGGTGCTCTTAGCTGCATTCATAATCTCCTTTTAAGCTCTCTCATGATAAAGGTCTTGGAGAGATCAGGAATACAGGGAACAACAAAATATAATGAAGGCAATTTACAGCAAGTCAACAGCCAATGTCAAAGTAAATAGAGAGAAACACAAAGCAATTTCACTAAAATCAGGAGCAAGACAAGGCTGTCCACTCTCCCCATATTTATTCAATATAGTACTTGAAGTTCTAGCTAGAACAATAAGATAACAAAAGGAGATCAAGGGGATACAAACTAGAAAGGAAGAAGTCAAACTTGCACTATTTGCAGATGATATGACAGTATATGTAAGTGACCCCAAAAATTCTACCAGGAAACTCTTACAGCTGAAAAACAAAACAAAACAAAACAGGAAATGACTGACCCAAATTTGACAGCAAAGGGTTACTTTGTCTGTTCTTGTTGATATACATTCACTAGTCCAGTGCCTGCCTTTGCCATACTTTCTGCATAATCCAGAAGGGAGGGGCATTCTATTGAAATTATTCTTAGAAAAAGCATTGTTTCTAGGAACATCCTGTTTACATTCCCTTTTGAGGTGACCTTGTTTAAACCAAATGAAACACTCTGACATTTCAAATTTTTCTTCAAACCTCTGGAAATCACCTCTCCAAGCATCATCATGGTTACCGAATTTAGTATTGACTGTATCTCAGTTCCATTCCTCCAAGGGTGCTTATCCTGCCTAATTACCCTTTTGCATTGTGCATTAGCATTTTTAAAAGCTAGAGATTCAATTATTATTTGTCTAGCTTCTGAATTTTGTATCATTCTATTTACTGCAAAAGTCAATCTTTGTAAGAAATCAGTGAAGTTTTCTTATGGGCCCTGTACAACTTTAGCAAATTTTCTTTTCTGCTTCTTCAATTCTTTCCCAAGCATTCAAGGCTGCTATGTGGCATAAAGCCAGGGTGTGGCCATTTTACAGATATTGCCTTTGTACATTTGTATAATCCCCTGCATCAAGAAGTTGGTTTTAGGAGATTTCCATACTTCTAGCCCTACTTCCTTGTTCAATGGTCTTAGCCTCATCTTTCCACCAGGTCCTCCAATGTAACTGAGGACCATGCTCCAAGATTGCTGTAACCAAGACTCTCCAGTCTTGAGGAATAATTTTATTACAAGTTGATCATGTGATCATAAGTTTAACATCAGCTTCAGAAAAGGTGAATGCATGCATTATGAGATTATCTTGTCCTTGAATCTCCTCAGATCTAACATTTGCACAGAAGTTCATTCAACTATCTCCATGCTTAGAGAAAAAAAGAGAGGAGGACCTAGCTGGTGAGGCAGTGACTCCAGCTGTATGAAGCTCCATCCTGTGCTAGTGGCTGCAAAGCCACAGGCAAGTAACTTTTTTGTGAATCTGTGCCCCAAAAGCTGGATGTCAGATGTAGCATGAATCCTAATTGGTCTTAGTAATAAAAACCCAGAGCCAGATATCTGGGCAAATGCTGAAAAATCAGAGAGATCAATGAGCAAGCCAAGGCCACCTTTTACAACGCCATCTCCTCAGTGTGAAAGGGATGAGCTCCTGTCTCCTCCTGCGTTATATTCTTCTCTCCACCCAGCCATATCACTTCCTGTCTCCACCTCCCTAGTGCTAGGATTAAAGGCATGTGCCTCCCAAGTACTGGGAACAAAGGCTTGAGATCTCAACTACTGGAATTAAAGTTGTGTGCCACCACCACCTGGCTTCTATGGTTAACAAGTGCCTAGCTCCACACTCTGATCTCCAGGCAAGCTTTCTGTTAGAGTACAAACAAAATTGGACTACAAATTACCATAATAAATAAAAATTAATGTAAATAAAAATTGGAAATTGTTTTCTATACAAAAACCACTACAAATTTATTTCTGGGAACCAATAAATTCTAGTACTGTTTAGGAAGAACATTTATTCATATAGCACACGAAGGGACAGAAGACAAAGAACAAGATCTAGCCAAGAGCCAAATTCTAACAGAAGTACTGACACTTGCACCATAGATCTCTTCTCAACTATCACATCTTCGGTGAAGGGATAATCAAAATCCATTCTCTATATTCACCCACTGGGAAACCTCACATCTTCAAACTTGTAACTTAATCTGTATATATTAAAAGAACATTTTACCCACAAATGTACTATCATGTGGTTATACCCTAGTTAAGTCTCACTAAATAGGAAATTAAATTAGAACAAAAGATCTCCAAGTCATAAATTAAGTTAAAAGTAAACCTGAATTTTAAGTTAAAAGTAAATCTGACTTGATGTTACCCACAAATATCTCAAAAAGTGAACAAAAAGTAAATCTCTAAGGAAGCTAAGTCAGTTTTCTGGGAATCCCATGAAAACTCAAGGAATATGGGCATTCTTCTTAAAAAAGTGCAATATTCTAAGTTTTCAAAAAGTGTTGTATTAAAGATAGGGATAGAAGGGAGAAATTGTGAAACATAATTATATTTATGTATACCTTAGATCTTGATCCTATCTAATACTCAAATGGCAAAAAAATTAAGATGTTTATATTGAAATCAGAAACTCAATAAATAAAACTAATTCAACATAGGCAGGGAAGGAATTATTGATTAAATTAGAGAACAGAAAATAATATATAAACTCTATCCAGAGAAAAGATGAAATAGAGATTATAAGGGAGGTTTAGAAGCTGGGTGTGTAGAGAATGAGTTTTAAATACATGTCCTCTAACACCTACAAAGAGACAGAGAAAGGAATGAGAAAGAAGAGTTATTTGACAAGATCATGGCAAAGCATTCTTCAAAGCTGGAAATATTCTGACCTCTGGACTCAGAAAGCTCAACAGATCCCAAATAGCACATATGAAAAGAACCTGTGTAAAGAAAGAGACTGTCAAAGCAGAAGTAATTTCTGTGCAACAGTCGGAGAACAAAGATAAATTATCTCCAAAGGAAGAATGGGTCTCAAAAGTCAGCTCCTTCACAGTAAGCAGGAAAGCCCGGCATCTACGGGATGGTGTGGGAGCAGTGTCCTCAAAGCCTTTTCGTGAGGAGACACATCTCTAGTCCCAAGTGATCAGCTCTGTTGTGAAGAAACTCTGCTATGTAATTAAGGCACAGGCAGCTGTCCTTAAGTAAGAAACATATTCAGGTAAGCCAGACCTAATCATTACACACTTTACATCTGAGTTCATGGGTCAGAGACCTAGGAAGCCAAAGATTAGAAGCATGAGTCACTGTACTTGGCTAGTTTGAAGGTGAGGGCTAACAACCTCTTAGCAGCAGAGCCACCCAGCCTCCAGTCTGCAATGACACAAATCTCAAGGAGTGAATCTTATCAACAAAAAGGAGGTGAGGCAGAGAAGTTATACAAGAGGAGGTTCACACTCGTCAGCACCTTCACACTCCTAATCAAAGAACCTCATTAAACCAAACTAGGCTACAGATCTGTGAGCGCTTGTATTTGTTTTTACAAACTGCTATGCTTTGTAATTTCCAATATGATAGCAGAAAGCTAATATAAGTAAATGCAGTATAGCATAGCAAAAGAACTACAGACTAAAATTCTGTATCCAGGGAAAAACATTAAATTAGGAATAAAGCAAACAGATATTTTTAATTAGAAAGAAAGACACTTAGGGAATTTTCAATGGGGAAACCTTGACGATACAGATCACAGAAAACTATGTGATTTGAGTAGATACTGGGGCTGGAATAGTGTTGTGAAATGAAAAGTAGATGACAAATAAAGTAACAAAATCTGTGAATATATGTAAAGAGAAATTAACTACAAAATTGATAAGATACAAAGGGAGATTATTGAATCTACTTTTAAAAAGCAACTACTTGTTTTAAAAGTGATAGGAAATGAATTTTTTTGTCTGAATTTGTCAAATGTTAATGGACTGGACATTGTTAATGTAATTCTTGACTATTGTATACACTTATTGTATATACTTTTTCTTATATTTGTTATAACTTTTTGGGGGGTTTTTGAGACAGGGTTTCTCTGTGTAACTTCTTTTATTTTAAACAAAAAAGTGGGAATGTGGTTGATATATTGTGCACCCCAATAAATTTATGTGGGGGTCAGAGAACAGAACAGCCACTATATTAAACATAAGTTTAAGCAGTGGTAGTACACGCCTTTAATCCTAGCATTCTGAGGCAGAGATCCCTCTGGATCTCTGAGTTCAAAGCCACACTGGAAACAGCCAGGCATGGTAACACACGCCTTTAATCCCAGGAAATGATGGCAGAAAACAGAAAGGTATATAAGGCGTGAGGACCAGGAACTGGAGCCTCTTTAAGCTTTTACACTTTTAGCATCACTTCAGCAGTGATCCATTCAGATGAGGACACAGAGGCTTCCAGTTTGAGGAAACAAGTTCAGCTGAGGAATTGGTGGGGTGAGGTTGGATGTGGCTTGTCCCGTTTCTCTGATCTCTCAGGGATTGCCCCAATACCTGGCTCCAGGGTTTGTTTTTATTAATAAGACCTTTTGAGATTCATGCTACACAAAATGTTCAAAATGACTGTATGATGATAATGATAAAATTTGGCATTAACAAATTCCTAAATCAGATCAATGATGGGAACAATTAAGAAACTCCATTAACTTTATAATTTGTTTCAAAGTTAATACACATGAAAGTTCTAGAAGCAATCTCTAAAATATATTTGATTAAATAATTGAAATGAACAGTGTGGGGATTTCAGATGGTAGAGGGTTACAAGTGTGAAAGAAGGTAGACAAGGAGAAAAGAAAACATAGGAAAAGAAACAGAGAGCAGCGTAAATGCAGAAATAAAAGAAAATAAAATTAACACAAGGAAGTGCACCAAACACGAAAACAAAAGCGACAGCAGGATGGAGTGCCTGAGAATTCAGGTACACACATTCTTGGGGCAGAGTTAAAACACAAGACCATAAAAAACAAGCTGACAAAACAATTACTTCTCTAAAGAAAACAAGGAGGCTATGTTAGCAGCAGTGAAGTGGAGCTGGAGGCAGAAACTTATCTGTGATTACTGCACTCAAAAAATAAAGTTAAATTTTTCTACATGATATAATTAAAATCTGTATCTCCCTACTGAAGTAACTGCAAAAACTAAGTCAAAGTGATTTCAATTTCAGTAAGAAATAAATAAATTGATTATTTTTGCCAAAAAAAAGTGTCTTGACAATATGAATCAGAAAAAAGAGAGGGAGATAATAGCAGGAAATAAAAAGAAGGTGACTCCACACGCCATGCCAAAGGTACAAAAATGACAGATGAAAAGAGAAGATGTGTCTGTTACAAAGGGCTGAGGGAAAGTACCTGACAAGAAAGCAAACCCCAGAGCACAAATGGAAGCGACGACAACAATGAAAGAGGAAGACATTCACACTTGAAAAGAGGCCAGCGCTCCATCCAGTTCAGAACTGAAGATGATTCCAGCTAAAACATCAATCGTTTACTAATACAATAGTTAGGGAGAGTTTGATGTAGGTCTGGCCTATATTGCAAAACTTCACCCTACCCCCAAACGCAGCAATTAAATAAGTAATTTCATATGTAAAAAAAAAAATAATTCCGTTATTTGAATTCTGAAAAAAAAAAACACAATAAGAGGAAACATATCATGATAGATCAACTGCCTTAAAATATCATTGCTCTCCACAGACAGATGATGGAAAAGAAATGAGGAAATCCCAAACTCCACTGCATGTAGTACAAGAGATGGGGGGCAATTGGGGGAGATGGACTGCTTAAAAATCTGTGATAGGTAGTCCCCAGCTTAAGATAAATTTAGATTAATTTCACATAACTCTCAGATAAATTTTACATTGACTATAGAGCTATACTTTCAAAAAGCAGAAATCCTGGAAGAATTCCTTTATGAACTAGGAAGACAAAGTCACTTAAATATTCAAAATTCTAAGATCTACAAAAGGAAGTACACATGAAGGTGATGGCATGAAAATAACAACAAAAATCAAGTCTTCTTCATGCCAAGGAGGAAAAATGTAAAGAAACCAAGATAAAACCTAAAGCCTAGAACATGCATTTACAGGGTATACAGCAGTTTATTCAGTGTTGTATAGATTTCCTCAGTATCTCTCAGAAACAGACCTGGAGTCAACAGTCCATATTTGTAAAGACTAGATCAAATGAAGAAATTAAAAACACATTGTCAAATATAAAAATATCCACAAGCAGAAGGGGATATATGCCAATAGTACCATTATAGAAAGGTGAATGCGAACCAGCAAGGAAATGGAGTGTTTTGAGTAGATACCTACCCTCCCACATTTACCTATCATTTTCCACAATAGAAGAATATGGAAACAATCAATGTCCAATGTCAGTTAACAAATGATAGGTAAATGAAACACACTATATATGTACTGTGGAATAATATTCAGCTGTAATAAAGGAAATCTTTGTAATTTGCCACAGCAGAATGAACCTAGAGGATATTACACAAGGGAAATAATCCAGACACGGAAAGGCAAACACCCCATAATCTCACTTGGTTTAGTAATTTTACAATGTATAAACATTACCTTTAATCTTCCATATTTTTTCTCGATGTTAGCAATCAAATGTAGGCATTAGAAATGATGGGTATCACTCTACCACTGAAATGTACACCTAGTTTCAAAGAGCCATTTCAGGGTGTAGCTCAGACTGGCCTGGAATTCTCTATCTTTCTGACTCCACCTTCCTGGTCTGGGGACCACAGATGTTCATGTCACAATCTAATAAGAAAGGATTGATATATCATCTTCATATTTGATTAATAAAACATTTTCTAGATCATAGCTGGTTTTTCCTAATAAAATTTTCATATTGTTGTTTTGTTCAATGTAGATTTGACTTCAGTGAGCGAGCTGGAGCCAAAGCTCTAGGTGATTCAGACACAAATGCATCAATATCTGGGGTAAATAATCCATACTTCCAAACCACGGTCTGGCTTTTTTTAATCACCTAAGAAAGTCAACAATTGCTGTGGATATTGATCTGTATAAATGAAATGCTGATTGGCCAGTAGCCAGGCAGGAAGTATAGGCGGGACAAGGAAAGAGGAGAATTCTGGGAAGTGGAAGGCAAAGGCAGAGAGATACAGCCAGCCGCCACCATGACAAGATGTAAGGTACTGGTAAGCCACGAGCCACATGGCAAAGTATAGATTAATAGAAATGGGCTAAATATAAAAGTAAGAGATAGACAATGGTAGGCCTGAGCTAATGGCCAAGCAGTTTAAATAATATGAATGTCTGTATGTTTATTTTATAAGTGGGTTGTTGGACTAATAGCACTTGGTGGGGGCTGGAGAGAAGCTCTCCAACTACAAACAATAATGAAAACTTGTTATTATGGAGTGTAGTAGAGCCATTCCAATCAAATTTAATCATAACAAGAATGCAATGAGTGATCAATTCCCACAGAGCAACAAAGGAAGGCCCCCTGGTAGAACTGGCTCCTGAAGGTGAGGATTCAACACTGTTACAGACACAGAACATCTATTCATAAAGACTCAGGTTGGGCACAATGCCATACATTGTGAATAGACAACTGGTAAGTGAAGGTTCTGGGTAGTACCAGTGCACAGATAGTAATGAGGTGAGCACCTTGAAGGCTGGGTGCCAAAGATTCTTACAACCAAGGATGAGATGACAATCCTGAGAAACAGGCATGAGCAACAGAGTTTAAGTGAGAGTCACCTGAGACTTGTACCACTGTGTGTATAACTGCGGGCTGACAATAGATGTGAAAGATTCTCACTCATTATCAACATTACAATAAAAAGTAAAAGCAGTGTGTGGATGTTTGAGGCCAGAAGATGCTATTTGTGCCCATCAAATAATGACAGACACCTTGACTTCAATGGTCCATTCTGTGTTCTTCGCCTAAAAGCTTTTCCAGGGCTAGGAGAACTCATACTGCCCACAAAGCCAAGGATGAGTGAGAGGTTTAATGCCCACAGAAGCAAACAGGTAAGATAGAGGATGCTATCAATAACTTCTCCACTTCCCTGTTCATCAGGGGAAAATTCTAAGATTCAATGTAGATTATGTGGCCAACTGTGAGATTAGACCTAGTATCACATCACATTAGTCTACACATTGCTATTTCCCTTTCTCTGTTTTACTTCCCCACACACAGGAGGTGTTTTTCCTGAGAATGCTTCCAACAAACTATCTGTACCGCTTCCTTGAAAAATGAAGGCAGGTGGCTCAGGTGTGCCAGGCTGTGCTGACTCCCCATGGGAGATCTTGATTTGGAGGATGTGGGGATCAGGGATGGCTTGGGAGGGAGGGATGGAAGGGTGGTAGGAGAGAGGAGGTGGGATCTGTGGATTGTATATAGGGTGAGTAGAAATTAAGTTAATGAAAAAAATGAAAAAAAAATACATTCTCCACACTTAAAAAAAAGAAAGAAAAGAAAAATGGAGGCAGCAAAGAGAAGTGACGGAAGTGACTTCAGACAGTGCCCATAGGTCAGTAGATACATTCTTCATGTCTGCGTCCTTAAAGTGGGAGTGGGTATTTGCAACATCCATATGTACCTTCATGAGATTTTGAAGGAGTGGATGTTTCCTCACTGTCCCACCATGAACAATGACACATATATCAGTAAAATAGATTAAACCTTTAGAAATGTTGGCACACTAAAATACGCGTGTACACAACATGTTTATGTCGGCTCTTAAACCCTCTCATCAATACATCAACAAGAAAGAAGCTGGTAGCCTAACCAAATCAAAATGTGCAGAAGGTATGAGCAGGCACTTAGAGACCAGGAAGTGCCCAAAACCTGGGTGACAGGAGCTAAGTTGCATTGGTTAGCAGCAAAATGCAAATTAAAGTCATAACACAATTCTATTTTATGTACCTCAATTTGGCAAGATAAAAGGGTTTTTTAATTTGCATGCATTTTTATTTTTATTTTTTATATGTATTTGCTATGTTGTGGCTATGACATAATAGGACTGTTTTTGGAAGGAATGTGACCTGGTGAGACCACACTTGTAAACAGCTTCACAATATAAGTTAAGAATAGTAATGCTCAGTCAGTCCTTATGATTCAGTTCTATTTGTTGTTAGAAAACATGACACAAAGCTGATTGTGGCTTACTCATCTATTCTGAACTTTTGGGAGACTGAGGCAAAAGGATCTCAAGTCAGAGTTACACTATGCTACCTAAGGAGTTGCATGCCAGCCAGGGCTACTGAGTAAGATCCTATCTGGAAAAAAAAAAAAAAAAAAAAAAAAAAAGCACACAAACCTTTGCATATCAACATAAAGCCACACATACAAGAATGTCCACAGTAGAATTCTAGTAGTAGACTATTGAACACTGGGACATGACGTTATTCAAGAGGAGGGAAATGAGAGATCTAGACACAATTCTGAAAAGCTGCCACCTCCTAGCTCATCAAAATTTTAGATGTTCTGCTCTGTCCCTCCTTGAGGGTGATGTACCCATAGGACCAAAGCTAGTGAATATGCTCTAGCTTCATGAAATACATAGTCAAAAGGCATTTCACATCTGCAACCATGCTTCTATGGCCTATCCATACTAGAAAGAAAGTAAACTGCAACTTTATAAGCCTGAGAAATGACCACACAATGGCAGATGTGCAGCAGGGTGGGCATAATGGAGACATATCTGCTTGTGAGATACAGAGAGAACAGAAAAGGCAAGCTCTGGGATGGAGGCTACATAGCTATCCTATCACTTAGCCATGTTTCTAGAGAGTAGAGTGAATAAATCTGGAATTCACAACTTGAAACTGGCCTGCTGGTCCTATTAAGAAATATTTACCCAGAAAGTAAGATACAACATTTTAAATGTATCATTAACTTGATTTTATGTTTTAAATATTTGGGTACAAGGTATGGAGACCATCCTTTGTACTCTAACCCTAGAACCTGAAAAAAAATCAATACACCTAATCACAGAAACACAAATGAGACCCTTCAATGGAAAATTATAAACATGTTTAACTGTTATTCATGATACAAATTACACATATATCATAGTAATGGCATAAATAGAGATATTAAAAATAGAAAATGATAAGGAATAAAATAAATTGTGACGTTTTCACCTCTATGGAGGACTCTCGATATTTTTCTTGAAATTTTGGAAAAATTTTTAGAGAGATGAGTAATTACATATGTGAATAATTGTTGTGCATTGTCTGTAGTTTTGTCTTATGCTAAATATTGTGTTGAAATCCATGTTCAAATGATAAAAATATAAACAATTAAGTCAAGTCAAGAATGTTAAATAGGGACTGGAGAGATGGCCAAGTGGTTAAGTAAGAGCACTAACTGCTCTTCCAGAGGACCTGGATTCAATTCCCAGAAACCACATGGCAGCTTACACCTCCAGGATCTAACACCCTCACACAGACATACATGCAGACAAAACAACAACGCACATACAATAACAATAATTTTAAAAAAGGATGTTCAATGGAACCAAGAAAGGAATATATATACAAATCTCCATAAACTTTCAATTTTAAATCCTATGGCTTTTAAAAATTCCATCTGGAATGTT
Source organism: Onychomys torridus (assembly GCF_903995425.1). Lineage (NCBI taxonomy): Eukaryota > Metazoa > Chordata > Mammalia > Rodentia > Cricetidae > Onychomys > Onychomys torridus. The sequence continues at coordinate 41,573,865 of NC_050444.1, read as the reverse complement.
CCATGATGGATGAGGGAAGCTCATACAGCCCTGACCTTGCCAAAGGACCAATAGGCAGCAAATGGCTGCTGAAGGAAGGGGAATCATTTCCTTCAGTGGTGTAGCCCCAACCATTGGCCTGCCAGAAACCCCAATCAAATCAGTGGGCCAGAATAAAAATACATGGAGGTAGGAGGGGGAACTGTTGGGAAAAAATAGAGGTTCAGAGGGAGCAGAGAGTAGATAAGAGAGAGAAGTGGTGAGATGGTTAAAATACATTATCAGCCTGTTTGGAATTGACAAAGAGCAAATTAGAAACTTCTAATTCAATTTGGCTCAAAAGAGGTAACCATTATTGATATTGAACAGTGTCCAATCTTTTATACAAAAAATAATAATTTTCCCAATACAGAGTTTTGTTCCAAGAGCTTTTGTTATAAGAGGAGCTAATGTCAATATATATTTGTGCTAAGTAGTTTTATGTCACCTGACACAAAGTAAAGATCTGAGAAAAGGGACTCTCCGTTGAGAAAATGACTCTGTAAGATTACCTGGTGTCACATCTTTGGAGCACTTCCCTAATTAGTGATTGATGTGTAACTCTGTCAAGACAGAGTAAGAAGGTCTTTCAAAATTCCTGCTTCTGAAAATGGTCTGTCTGATACTTTAGGGCTGTAGCCAATTTGAATGCAATAATGATGCTGAGAAACTTTATGTGACTGTCCAGGCTGCCAGCTGTCCCTGTCTACTCTAAAAAGACTCCCAAAAGTTGCTTGCATCCACCTCCTGTTTTCTCAGGAATTATTATGTTCTTTCTCAGGTCTTTGATGGAACTGAAGGCTAGATAGTTACAGTTACAATCTTCTTGTATCTTAGCTAGAACATATTAGTACTAGAGTCAGAATCTTCAAGATAGGACAGCTATTAGAGTAATCTTGGTAATTTGCCATTTACCTGTGTTCTGGACATTTCTGGGCAATTAGCATGACTTTTTTATTGATATTATTCTTGTTGGTTGTAGTTCCATTTTTGTTTATATTATTACCCTTTATTCTTCCTAGACAATTCTTGATAATCCTTCTTATTATATATAGTTTGCAATAAGATTAGAACTTTCTTATTTAGACAAAAAGGGAAAATGTAGTGGTATTTGCTCCACCCATGACTTTGGGCTATATGGCCCAAAGGAGTCTATGCTTCCTGCTGTTGTGTGTGACCTCTTATAAGGAGTTGGTGAAGGGTCACATACCCTTTTCCCTGCTCCTGCCTGCCAGGTGGATTTGCTTCCAGTCAGATCAGAGGACGACTTCTGTTGTCTACCCCGTTCTGTAATCATGAGTGTATTTCCTCAATTTATATCTTAATAAAGTCTGTAACCTATTTAATAGATTCATGTGGATGGATCCTAATAGTCTAGCCCATTGTAGGTGGTGCCACTCTTGGGCAGATGGTCCTAGGGTTTATAAGAAAGCAACCTGAGCAAGGCAGAAAGCAGTGTTCCTCCATGGCTTCTGCTTCAGTTCCTGACTCCATGTTTCTACCTTGAGTTCCTCTGAAGTTAGATTATGATGTGGAACTGTAAGCTAAAATTAACCTTCCTCTCCAACTTGCTTGGTCATGGTGTTTTATTTGAACAATGGAAAACCTAACCTAACTACAACAATATTGTTTTATTTTTTAATGCATTTATTTATTTGTTTTTAATTTGGAGACAGGGTCTCACTTTGTACCTCTGGCTGTCTGGGAACCCACTTTGTAGATCAGGCTGGCTCAAACCCACAGATAACCCCTTGCCTCTGCCTTGTGAATGCTAGGATTAAAGGTGTGTGTCACTATGTCCCACAAATGTAAGATAACATTTAACTTTTTAATTTAATAATACCAGTGTTGTTGGTTATATTGTAGAAACATACTGCAAAACTCGTTCTCCAAACTCAAAGAATAGATGGATAGATAGATAGATAGATAGGTAGGTAGATAGATAGATAGATAGATAGATAGATAGATAGATAGACAGACAGATAGAAATAGAGAGATAGATAAGGGAAGAGAGAGAGAGAGAGAGAGAGAGAGAGAGAGAGAGAGAGAGAGAGAGAGAGATCAGTCAACTCAGAAGATGCAAGATTTCTCGTGACAACGTCACAGCAAAGATGGTACGGCCTTGGCCATAATGAATGGGAAAGAATAGAAGTTTCATAGTATTTATTTAACAGTAAATCCATTAACAGTCCAGGATGTGGAAATTTCCTACTTCCTGTTTATCCATCTCCTCACCTGGAATAAAGTCTGGCTGTGGAGAACTGATGAAGAATAGTCCTAACACTGTGTAAGTGTTCCATGGTGAATAAATGTTGAATGACTGAAGTATCGATCAATGAACCCTTGAATGAATGAACAAACACCTTATTAGTAGGATCATTTGTGGCCTTTACTGAAGATCCTTTTACTTATTTTAGGTCATGATCACATTCATTGTTTCTTAGAGTGAATTGATCTTCATCCTCCATTCATTTTGGAGCTTCTCTTCCTTGTTTTTAACTAGAGTTCCTTGGCTTTTAAAAGTTCATAGAAATTATAAAAATTAACTTTCCCTTCAGATGGCATCTTTTATAAATAAAATTGAAATTAGTTTATCCTATTTCAATAATATAAAAAAATCTCCCTTTTTATTAACTTGCTTGATAATATCTTGCTTGAAGTATAGTTCCTAGTGGTTTTACTTTTCATGCCAAGCCTGTACCAAGTTCCAGAATAGAAGGAAAAATCACAGCTTTTTAAAGTGCTTTTAATAGAGTGACATCCTAGCGTATCTGGATATGGCACACATAAAATTTAGCTTGCTTGGGTTTTTTTTAATTACTCTTAATTCAGTTGAACTGTCCTCTGAAATATACGCTCTTTTTCAAGAACTGAAAGTGAAAAGGAAAAAGAAAAAAAATAGATGGAGGTTGTGAGATAGCTCAATGAAGAAAGTGCTTAATCATGAGGATCTGAGTTCAGATCCCCCACACCCACACAAAAGACAACAGGTGCATATACCTGTAACATTACCTTGGCTCTGGGGTAGGGCACAACTAGATCCCTCAGGCTGCTGGCGAGCTTGTCTAACTAAAACAGTGAGACTCAGGCAAAGTCGGGATGGATATCCTGCCTCAAAAAATAAGGTGGAGAGTAAGAGAAGAAATCTCACATTGACCTCTGGCCTCCATGTGCTCACATACAGGCAGGTATACCTGTGGGGAAGCACACCCCTCACATACATGTATGTACACACACACACACACACACACACACACACACACACACACATGCACGCACACGCACACTCACACACACAGTGAGGAAGGACACCCCTCACATACATGTATGTGTACACACATACACACACACACACAGCAAAACAGAATGGATAGATGATATTACTAACTAAAAGATACGTTAAAACTAAAGACTACACAGGAAAATAAAAACAAATTATGTTATCGATGTTATGGTATTAAGAGTTAAAGTTATTTTTTTCAAGTGAGTACTATGGATTCCTGTAAATAAATACCTAGCACTATCCCATTTCTGGCAGACCCCAAATGTGGCTAAATAATTAACCTCCAGACTGTCCAATGCTCAGTCATCATCACCATGCCTCCAATTGTGCAAGCCCCAGAGGACAACATAATTTTTGAGGCTGACATTCCCATGTGTGGCCCCAAATCACATAAAGAGAACGCGGTTTTTGTCATTGTACTGTTTTTTCCTGCTTCTTTTTCAATGCAGAATGCTGCCTATGAAATTTATTTTCACAGAATAATAAACTAGCTGAAATGCCTTCTGAATGATAACATTTCAGAGTCTGGATTTAGGATCCTATTATTGCATATTGAAATGCAATTCAGATGTTCTACTGATCAGTTGAGACATTTTCTAAATTCTCTTAGCTGGCTGGTATATCATCAAATAATTATTATGAGATTCCTAGGCACACTAAATAATTACCTGCAGCATATAGGAGCTTTGCACTTGCAGATGTCATCTCTCACCAATTTTTTTTTTTTTTGTTCGACATGACTTTTTTTTACAAGTCATGTCCTCAAATTATATTCACAAATTCTCTACCCTCAATGTAGATGATGTTCAATATCAGAATTTCCTATACATCCTGGCACTAAACCATTAGTTGTCTGCACAAGAAATTATAAGAGATCCCTGATGTATTCTTGATACATATACAATAAAAGGTGTTTTCCTCTACAAATTGTATGAATATTATCTCTTTCTTCATTTTAACTAGTTTTTTGATCCAGTCACCATCCTTCCATCCATCTGCATGAGAGTGTGCTGCTTTTTGTTTTGTTCAGATCTTTGGTACCAACCAATGACATTCATAATGATTAGACTGGAATAAGTCAACAAGAGAGAACCTTACTCCTCTGGACTGATGTTTCTGGTCCACAAACCAACAGGCTTGCAATCTAAATACTGTTTCTGTCACTTCTTTTTGAGCACAGTGTCTGAAAGGTTTGTTTGTTCATTTTTCAGCCAAATATTTAAGCCTTTCATTGGTCCTTTTATCAAGTTACATTCCCCTTTTAAGACACTTGTGATAGGATGACCCCACCAAACAGAACAGAGCTGCAGCACAAAGTGAAACCTTAGCAACAATACAGTAGGAAATTTTTTTGAAGATTTTTAGATAACAAGCAACAATTTAAAATTTTTATTTTTCCTTTGGAAGATAACAAGAGCCCACATATTCAATTCAAAAAATGATTTGAGGGTAAGAAAAAGCTTGTTTTATCTTGCCTGAGTAATAGATTTTTTTTTTCCTTTGCTGAATTCTCTGCGTGAATAACAGAGTGGCAGCCATTTTCTCCCAGCTCAACATCAAAACGCCTTTCATCTGCTGTCTAAATGCAAACAAAGCAAACCTTCCGCCAGGCCTTTCTTTCCAGATAAATTAAAACTCTCATGTCCTGGGGCCTAAATCAAGCCTACAGGCCTTCCCTAGATAAATCCGCTCTCAACCCGAAATCTTCTCAACACACGTGCTCCTTGTAAGATAATTTTGCAGTAGCTAATCAATAATGCAACAGTAAATTGCATTTAAATAAACATTAGCAGCCCCTCTTAATGAATAAAACCTCATCTGCAATTTGTCAAAGTCAGAAATACTGGACTCCTTTGATATTCATTAGAATATTGGAAATTGGGGCTTTGACAGGTTTTATGTACATTGCAATTATCATTGTGTGCATGTATTTTTTTTAAAGGCACACTTTTATACATTCTGGGAGAATATAGCAGAACACACAGCAAGTTTCTAGACTGAAATTCATATGTCTGCTACCACCCTGGTTAAAAATATATGGAGATAATCCTGTTTTCCATTGCAAATTATGAGGCAACCAAGTTGTATGCACCTCATTTGAATTTTCTGAGTTTAGACAAAAAAAAAAAAAAAAAAAGTAGAAATCTTCATCCTAAGTGATGAGAAGAAAATTCCCTGATTCGATACTGCATACATCTTTGTTCCTCTGCTCTCCCAAAGAAAGTCATTATTGTTTGGCATTCCAGATTCAGAGTAGGAATGAAAGAGAATTGCTGACTTTCAGAACCAGTATTGTAGGTTTATAAAAACACTTTCTAAAATTATATATTTTAATGTTGATTATGATGCTCTATTTGGTTTATTGAATATAGCTTACTAATATGGATTTCTGTTATTCTAAAGAATGGTCATTGTAGGAAATTGAATAGCTATTGTTCAAAATGTACTTTACAAAGGACTAAAAAAAATATTAAGACATATATGTGAGCCATACTGCATGAGAAAGAAACTAAGATTTCAACCATTTATGTAATGAATGAGATAGCCTGTGATTTAAACAAAATGCATCTGATACCTTATTCTGCATCGTAAAAGTGGCATATTCTAGAAGTCTAGAGTATAACCCTGTAAGCAAAGTTAACACTTTTATTGAAGTATCCACATAAATAATGTGTTCTATTTTGTAGCAATTCCAAAGCAATTAGTGCAGGCATAAAATGGAATAATAATATATAATGATTTTCTAAAAGAAGGAAACTATTCTTTGGGAATAAAATTAGAAAGTGTTATCTTTAATTTGTACATTCTCTATGTAATGTCATCAGAGTGATAAAAGCAGTGTTACCATTTTATAGGCAGGAAATGTACATGACAAAAACCATCCAGTCAGTTAGGATCCACCTGAGCACCAAGCTATAAAGAGAACACCTAGTTTCTCTGCTATTTTTCAATTCATGTACCAAATGTGTATTCAAATGTGACATCAAAATAGGCTGACAAAGAAATGTTAAAGATGAGAATGCAAAAATAATTCAACATGATCATTTTCTTGAGTGCTAGATAAAAATCCTTTGAAATATTTATACTTCCACACAGTGAACTACTAATACAGGCAGGTCTAAATGGTATATGTGGTGATATTTTGTTTGTGCTTTAACAAATAAAGCTTGTCTGGATATCAGAGTGTAGAGCTAGCCACTAGTTAACCATAGAGGCTAGGCAGTAGTGGCACACACTTTTAATCCCAGCACTTGGGAGGAGGAAGCAGGACGATCAGGAGTTCAAGGCCACCCTGGACTATATGAGATTGATCCAGTCTAAAAGAGAAACAGTGCCAGGCTGTGGAGGCTCATGCCTTTAATCTCAGCGCATGGGAGGCACAGACCTTTAATCCCAGCACTAGGGAGGTGGAGACAGGAAATGATATGATTAGGCAGAGAGAGGAATATAACTGGGGAGGAGAAACTGGAGCTCAGCCCCCATTTCAGGCAGAGGAGTTGGTGAGGTAAAAAGTGGCTGTGGCTTACTCCTTTGCCTCTCTGACCTTTCAGCATTTATCCTGATATCTGGCTTCAGGTTTTTATTATTAAGACCAATTAGGATTCATGCTTCAGGTATATTCAAAAATGTAATGTAAAAATGATAAAATGATGAGTGCTCTAACTTGCTAGCATTCCTATTTGCTAGAATCAGGGTGGCACGTCTTCTAATGTACATCAGAAAGAGTTCAGTGGTGTTAGACGCCAAGCATCAAAAGTCATGTGTGTTGTAACCACCAGACACCAGTGCTATATCTATTTGTTAATGCTTCTCTTACATAAAACTTAAGAGTATATGAAGATGTAATACCAAGGAAACATTACATGGAGGAATATATCGCCCAATTACAAATACAGATCTTATGCCAATTAATGGCAACCATCTCAGATTGTAGAGAAAGAGAATGGATAGTACAATGGCACACCAAAAACATGAAGCTCCATCCCAAATTATATTAATATAATTTTAAAAGGTTACAATGCCTCCATAAGAAACAAAGCTGCAGTAAGGAACGCATGACCTTTGATGACTGAGAATGAGAGTCATTTCAAAGATGTGCATTTCTACTACAAATTAACAGCTTCATGTTATTTTTAAATTATAAATATTAAATGTACAAGAGGGAAATTATAAAACTTAGGAGGAACCACTCAATTAAAACTGTATGACTTTGAGTTAGGCTATGGGTTCTTAAATATACTGACACAAGCATATATAATTAAGAACAAATAGGTAAATTTTAATTCATCAAGTTAAAAATGGAAACAGCTGGGTCAGTGAGATAGATCGGTGTAGGTAAAGGCATCCTCTGTGCATGCAAGGCAGCTTGAGTTTGATCCTGGTAGGGGAGAACTTACTTTCCAATGTTGTCCTTTGACTTCTATCTTTACACCTGCAGTCACAGATTTATCAACACACACACACACACACACACACACACACACACACACACACACCGCACACACACACTAAACGAACAAACAAATGAACAAACAAATATATAATCATAAAAATGAACACCGTGAAGAAAATAAAAAAGTAACTCATTGAATGGAAAAGGTATTTACAAATCATTAACTGATAAATGATTCAAAACAGACTGGAGTTGAGTGTTGAGTGTAGAACTCTTTCTAATGTATTCAAGGCCATAGGTTTGATCCCCCACACTAAAAAAATGGAAGGGGACCTCACAATGAGAATGCATAAAGAAAACTTACAATGCAATAGACTAATTAAAATTAATACATGAGCAAATTGTCTTACTGGTCATGTCTACACAGAAAATACAAAACAGCACATGAGAATATCCTTAGTAGTATTTTTCAAGGGAAAATGCACACAGTTCCTAGTATAGCACCTCTTCACACCCAGTAGTTGGTCCACAATAAAGAAAGTGTATAATAAAAAATGTTGCCAAGGAAGCAAACAAATTCCCTCATTCTCCATGAAAATAAATATAAAATGGTACAGTTACTTTGGACTGCTACCAATTCATGTTGAACACACAATTAAAACTTTCTACTTCTGCATATATAACCACTGAAAATATTTTCACATAAAAATGTGCATACAAATTCTCATAGCAGTGTTACTCTGATAAATAAAAAGTAGAATAAACTCAATGTTTATCAACTAAAAATTGGTTAAACGAAATATAGAATATATATGTTATAGAATATTAGAACAAAGAAATGAGGTAACTGCTATGACATGAATAAATGATTAAATACATTAAATCAATTTTACTCAGAATGGGACAAATAAATTGTTTTATTCTATGTCACCAATTTAGGAAAAGCAAATTATGAAGATGAAAAGTAGGCTAAGAGCCATGGCAGCATAGTACGTAATCTCAGTGCTTAAGAAGATAACAGGGAAGACTGCAATTCTAGCCACTCTGAACTACAAAACAATATCTTGTCTCTAACCAAAACAAAAACCAAGTCAGAGATTTTCCAGGATATGATTCAGGCAGAGCAGGTATGACTATTATTAGATACAGGTATTCATTCAGAGGTGATGAACATAGTCTAAAAGTAGATCTTTACAATGCTCAAACAATTAATCCACTCACTACTCCTAAGTATTCAGGAAGCACAAGCACCAAAGTGAATGAACCCTTCCTTGCCTGCTGTGTTTAGGAGCTACCATGCTTGGTCATGTTTCTCATCCCCTTGTTAGAATGTTTTCAGATTTATTAGATAATAAAGATGCTCCTTTCATATGAGTTGTCACGAATTCTAGTTGAATTGAGATAAAGTTCTGGAGAAATCTGATATATTTAAGACATCATTATCTGAGGGTCAAAGGAGTAACACTCAAAACTCAGTCTCCCTTGCCTAAATATTGTAAACTCTAAGTAACAGTAAGTTACTGGATTACAACATCTGTTCCCACCTCTGAAAACTTCCATGTAGATAGCATGCAAAGCTATGTTTATTTTACCTGTATATATCAATATGCAATATTTAAATAAATGTAAAATTGGTTGACTAATTCAAGCCCTTCTGTAGATGGAATAAAAATTTGGAAATACATCAAGGGCCCTCAGTGCATAGCTAGTGTAATCTTTAAATGAGAGATTAAAAAATCGATTTAAATTGAAGTAATTATTTTGTAATTATATTTTCTTTTTTAGATGTGTTATTTTATCTTATCTTTGTGCAAGTTTTACGTGCATGGTTGTGTGTGTACCACATATGTATGTAGTGTCTGTGGAGGTCAGGAGAGGGCATCAAGTGCCCTGTAACTGGAGTAACAGATGGTTGTGAGACACCATGTGGGTGCTGGGAAGTGACCCTGGGTCCTCTGCAAGAGCAAAAAGTACCCTCAACCACTAAGCCATCTCTCTAACCCTAATTTTTAATTAAGTTTAAAATATGAGAAATTCCTTAAACCTGAAATTTCATCTTTGAGGCTAATTGCCTTGCTCAAATGATTTTTTTTAATTATAGAAATTGATTTATTTTTACATTGTATCAAAAACAAACAAAAACCTTGTCTCTATGCCTGGACAAAGCAATTTTGAAAATTTCTTTATAAAAATAGTACCATATGCTATATACATATATACTATATGAATAAAACACTTATTCAGTCAGTCACCCCCACCACTACCACCAGAGGGAAAGTGCCCAAATAAAAAGAAAGTTGATGAGACTCCTTGGGTTTATCAGTGACAAGGTCATTATTCTGACTGGCATTAATTCCTTAAACATCTCTGAATGTGCTAGTGGACTCCTGGTCACAACATAGTATGTTGTGCTACCTGACACTCGATAGCAATTTCCTGATTTGTGTCTGTCAAAATAAAGACATAATGCTATAGAAGTTGACTAACAAACATTGATTCTCCAGCTAGCAAAGGATTTATTCAAGGATGAACACAGCAATGGAAATATACATATAGTATTTAAAGCAAGGGGGTATTTTTAGGACAACAATGAGGAATATTATATAAATGATTTTGAAACAGAAGTCCTTGGCTATGTGTCAATGATCAAGTGGTATCAGTCCAAGGTTTAACAGACTCAGGACATGTATCTTTGCAGAGGAACTTTTAATGTAAACTTAGGTGGTCACTGTGGACACAGTTCTAATTCTTGAGATCCTTTGTTTCATGACTCCCTGGTTTTTCTAAGTTCTTTTTGTTTTTTAGGATTTGACAAAAAGAGAGAGAGAGAGAGAGAGAGAGAGAGAGAGAGAGAGAGAGAGAAGGCATTTTGATTCTGACAACTTGCAAAAACTTCAGTAGCTCATTATATAATAGTTTATTAATCTCTAGCACAATACAACTGTATTTGAAAAAAGTAACATTTGTAATTATTCAAGTACCATAGGTGGGTTTGTCAACAATCTACAAAAATTTCTCTTCAGTGTTCTCTGGTGGATTTAACATGGCTATTTTATGCTACAAGACATGCTTGACTTCCCCTCAAAAGTTGTCCTAAAAAGACCAAAGTGGCCAGGCAGTGGTGGTGCACATGCCTTTAATCCCAGCACTCGGGAGACAGAGTCAGGCAGATCTCTGTGAGTTCCAGGCCAGCCTGGTCTACAGAGTGAGATCCAGGACACAGGCACAACTACACAGAGAAACCCTGTCTCAACAAAACGAAACAAAACAAACAAACCAAAAAGAACAACAGCAAATATACCAAAGCAGAAAGATAGCTTGAGAAACTAGTTCTAATTATCAAATTTCAATTCTTTATGTACCATGAAGTGATTTAATTGTTTTTTAATTGCTTATAGGCAGGGCTGAAGAGATGGCTCAGTTCTTGTCACATAAGCGTGAGAACCTGAGTCTATATGCAGCACCCACACAAAAACACAGGTGTGGTAGAAGACATTTTAAATAGCAGCTTTAAAAGGACAAAGACAAAAGCATCCCAGACTCACCAGCCAGTCAGGAGGACCTAAGCACTTATCCCTTGGTCTCCTACATCAAAAACCAAGGTGGACAGCTCGTAAACAGGATTTCTATGGTTGATTACTAGGCTAAACCCATAATAGAGCCAAAAGACAGCATTGAAGCAGCAGTCAAATGTGTTCACTGGTAGCCCCTAAAAACCTTTCAGAATAGACAGTAGAAGATCCCTAATAAAAGATCCCTAACAGAAGATGTCTGTGATATGTTCAGTATGGGAGGAAGAAACAGAGCATTGACACAACTCCACTGTGGTGAACAGTGAAGCTTCCTAAGTGATCGACCAGTTCCCCAGCTGTTTTCTCGATCATAAGGAGAAGCTTCTCCATACAAGTCTTCAAGTACCATAAAGAGGTACAAGGTACCAAAAATCAGATTAAAGTGTCCTCTATATTTTATAAGGGCAACATTTAAATATCAGGCTTAAAGGCACAGACTTTGTGTTCCTGACCATTCTAATTGACGTTTCATCTACACTAAGTTGATTTGTATCTCAGTCCAAAGTAAGATGATTAATATTATGCAGTTACATTTCCAAGAAAAAATTATAAAATGTTAAGCCCAAGTGGTATATAATTATCACTGTTTAACTGATAAAACAACTGTTTCTCAATGAATGTATAACATACCTAAAGATAATGATTTTGAACCTTAAAATCTGTAATTTACATATATAGCATAGAGTAATGATTAGTAATAGGCAACCCTGATGGAATGAGCACTTTTGAATAGTGGTTTCTATAGAAATCAAATCAATAATAAATAATCACAGACTACTAATTGGGTGGGTGAACCAAGAAGTTCTGGTGGCATGTATTTATCCTTTGGAAATATACTCTATCACCCTTCCAAGGTCTTCAATGTAGAAAGGGGTGTTATCTGGTTTGGCTTGTTTGTTTTATGGTTTTCATGGGCACATTAACCAATTGCTTTTGTCCAGAAATTGCTATTTATTGTCATTTTAGTTGTATAATAATGGCAATGTACCAAAATTCAGACAATATGTGGAGTTCTCAAGGCTGCCATGCATTCCACCTTTCAGCTTATTTCTCAACTATTGGTCAACTCACCTAAACTCAAATAAAATACATGCTATGATGTCTTGCCCAAGCTTTCCGTCTCTGAAATGTCATTCCTGCTAGCAAGGAGCAGGTACTGGTGCACAGAGCTCTTGGAAGAAAGTAAAACAGTGTCTTTGGTGATCCTCATTAGTCTTCTGGGAACAGCTGGAGAATCACAGTCAGGAAATGGAACAGGACAGCTGGCAGGCTCTCTACCCTTTTGTTTGTTTCTTTCTTTCTTTTTTTTTTTTCTTGCAGGGTGACATGCCCCACCCCCAACATCACCCTTTTCTTGAAATCCTCTCTAATCCTCCTTTATAAACATGGCTTGTTTGGTGGGACAGAACTTTCCTGCCTCACCATGAGAGGCAGCAGGGGCCAGCAACACAACTTCTGCCTCTTTCAAAAATTTAAACGCTCAGGCTTATGCACCCAGATTGCCATGGATTATTTTGGTAATTGTGATGGCCTTTCTATAGGGTCTATATGCTGTCCCCAAACTCTCTTCCATTCTGCCTGCCTTTAAGTTTTCCAAAAAGTTACATAGAGAACTTAGGAAGGACAAGAGTGAATAAAAGTATTTTGTTGTAATAAATCAAGGACTTTATTAGGAGACATTCTAAACTAATATAATAGTTTAAAATGATATAGATATAATTTACAGAAACTATTTTTTGCATTATCTGATGCAACTGTAATGTTCCTGCCCCCTAATCTAATACAAAGATTTGTGGGTTGCTTGTAGTTTATGTGAGTTGGGGTCTCATTTCATCATTGATTTTTCTAGGAAATCATTTACTTAGTAGTTGAACATTCTGTCTAAGAAAGCAGTAACTTATTAACTCTGTCTTTGTAGCAGTATTCACTCTTTTTTGAGGATAGGCTGCTTATTTATTTATGCAGGGTCTCTCTGGGCAGATGAGACATTTCTTTTCAAGGGTTGTCTTGCATAATATTAATGAAGAAAACAAAACCAGAAATATCTAGCAATTGGATTTTTGGCCCTTCCTTAAGCAACACTAAGCAAGCTTTGTCATTTATTTGTATTATCCCAGACAGCAATAGTATAAAGAAAGGTACATTGAAAGAGAATATTAAATAAGAAAAATTTGACCTTTGACCAAATTGTTTCACCTCACTGGAACTGTTTTCTCATATGGGAAATAAGAACATTGGAAGAAATGAAATGTAATGTCCATTTCTCATCCTAAGCATCATAAATGATTCCTTCTGTTAGTTTGTCTGGGCTTGATGTGACTATCAGTTGTGATTTTATATTTAAAATAGCATTCAAATTAGTCTTACAACACTAGGATGATAATTCAATAAATCTTAAAGACATTTATAACTTGGTGGAGTTGTAATGAGTTTGCAGTTTCAAGGAAGCTTCTGCATATTTCTAAGAGGAAATGAGCCTGGGGGATTGGTTGGTTTCCCCTGGCTGTTAAGGAGATAGATCCATGCTCATCTCAGTGGAATCTCACACCTATATGAGATATAGTTTTGCAGATCTGCATTAAAATGTCTTACACAAGACCTTTCACATCCTATTAGGATGGATGTCTTTGGAATGAATCTCTTAGAACAAAGACATGTTTCCTAATTTATTCATTGATTTTTCAAAAGAGAAAAAAAAAGGACAAAAGGAAAGAAACAAAAGATAAACCTTTAAATGGAAGAGATAGTGAGAAATTATTTTAAGTAAAAAACTTTTTTATTGTTAATAATGGTTTCTCCTTGAACCATTCATAAGCTTCAGTGAATCTAAGGTGTCCTGAGGTTACCAGGATACAGAATTTCCTTTAAGCCAATTAGAACACCTAACCCGATTAGCTTAAAGAGGTCAGATAATAACAACCTTCTTTACCTAGTTCTGCAAACACCTTAGCAACTACACATTTGCAGAACAAGTTTATTCAATTTATAAGGTAAATTAAAGTACAATGTAATATTCATCATATCTATAAAAAATGTATCTGATAAATGTTACTTGGTTCTTCTAAGACTTAGTATGTTCTTCATTTGACGGAATAAATGAGAAATATTCTTTAATAAGGTTTTAGAATGTTCTTAAATTGTTTGTAAATTTAAACTGATAGCTTGTATGAGTTTGACTACATTGTCAAACAGAAACCTAAATATAAGTTATTAAGATGGTTAAAATCCCAACATTTTTCAAGTGTTGCTTCACAAACATTGTATGAGATGAAATCATATCTCCCAAGTGTGTGTATGCCTGCATAGAAAACTCATATTAAATTAAAGATACCTTAATTTTGTCTCCAGGAGCTTTCTTCCTTTTCCTATCTCTACTTTTTTGTGTTCTGTTATTTTCCCCTCCTTTCCAATTCTTTTTTTTTTCTTTTTCTTTTTCCTCCTTGTGTCTCCTTTTTTCAACAGTTCCTTAGAGGGTGAGCCAATCCTAAATGGTCAAACAGAATTCTATATCTACTATTATATACAGAGGACCAAGGACGTAGCAGAGCAAGAATGATGCAAATCTTAAAATTACAATACAAATTATACTTCATAAATGAATAGGACTGTGCCTTCTGCATGAATCCGCAAACATCATAAAATGTATAGTGAATAATATGCTTCTGCCAGTAAGCAGGCACAAGATGATGAAATCCGTTTTCCCTCTTTGCTGATGTCACAGGGAAGGAAAAGAAGCACATAGGCTCTCCTGCAGTCTCAGGGTTTATGACGTCAGCAGAGGGCCTCAAGTAATTTATAGCATTGTGTTTACTTTGGAGCCATTTGATATGTATTAATGCATTCAGCAGCAGCTGTCCCTTTTACAAGAGAAGTGTGCTTGCATGAGCTCTCTCATCCAAACTGAGAACATAAGCACACTCTAATAGCAAAAGGGGAGGCTGCTGTTGCATGAATTAATACATTATAAGTTATTCTCTCATCTGTTATTCATGTTTAAATCCTACTCTATTTTTAAAAATGTAAACACTTAAGATTTTAAAAGGCATGAAACTTCTACATAAAACTTGTAAACTGCCAAATATCAAAGAGTAAATTATGATACATTTATTATATTTTAGGGATTTGTTTACTTTTATACCCAAATAAAAATGTAAGTACTTATCATTTTCAGACTGAGGCATCTGGTCTGTTTACAATGCTCACAGAAGTTAAGGAAAGGGGGGTTCTTATTTCAAGTTCTGATACAAGGCTGAGAGTAGATTGTTAATAGATTGTGAAACAGAAAAAAATAAATGGATGTTCATATTTTACTCATTCTGATAACCTAGACATATGAAAATTTTCTTCAAATCTGTATCAAAGTTGATTTTCAATCTAAATAGGATCTGAAAATAGTTAAATTTAATTTCCATCTTTGAAAACACTCTAAGAACCTAAACTACCTAAGAATTTATTCAAACTACAGCTAAAAGACTTTCTTTGGAGAATGCTTTTATATTAAACTCCAACTGTATCTATAAAGATACATGGACATTCGTTTATTCATATATGTAAAGTGACTAATACTATGAAACCCACTGTTTCTAAGTCTAAATACCTCAAACAGCACATATTTTTATTTTGTTTGGGTTGATTTACTGCTGTTTATTATCAGTTTGTTGGCTGTTTTAATAATCAGTGTTTTAGAAAACTGCAATAAAGATTCTTTTTAGACAGATGGAAATTTGGTTCCATTTCCTTGATTCTTTTTAACTCCATTTTATAATTTCCTGTTCATTTCTGAACTAAGGTTACATTTCCATTTTGTAAATATTGCACAGTGTAAAACTTATGCTTCTAATTTTATGCATTATTTTATCTCTGTAAAATATCTGCAAATTAGTTTTCTGTTTATCTAGGCAGCCCAAGTATTTAATATCTTTTTTAATGTTATGCTAGCTCTGTTAACAATATGGCTCATTATTTAATTCAGGAAGAATTTAAAAGGTGTGAGGTTTGTAACAGCAAGCACTACAGTGATTTGCATTGACCTAATTAGTTCATTTACATGTTGACCTTTAAAAATGGTACAGTTTTGTAAACTCAACTTATGGATGTAAGCATTCCTTGTAAGAGACCTGAGGGAGGGCCATGAAACCAGGATAAAGTTGATGAAGATATATTGATGATAAATTAAAGAGAGACAAATTTAAAAATCTGTACTACCATCTCACAGACTATATAAAACCACCCTAGAAGAGAATGTATTTTCAAAACAATTTTCAGAACAGATAGTTAACTGTCTAGGCCTTTCAAAAGGCTTATTACTTTTTAAAATTACTTATTTTAAAGAAATAATAGAAATTAAGTAGTCAAGCATCAGAGTTATGGTTGATGTTCTGTCTCCTAGCTCACATCTTAGTGTCCTGAATTATAAGTGAGCTCTCTGAATCTACTATACTCTTACAGATTCTATAACTTTATACAAAATTCACAATCTTAAGGAAATGCTAAATTTGCAATGCTTTTAAAAGCTAGTAAAACCTTGTATTAACTGAATAACACAAATTTTATGATGAATCTGACTGGAAACAATAAATATGGACAAGTTCTCCTATCTGAAGTATTAGAAGTCTTAGTTGGTAATCCCTTAAAATATACAACTTTCCCAATTCTTTCCTTTCCCTCCCAATAAAAAATTTACCCCTTTTTCACCGGTTTTTCATATTCTTTACTAGGACATTTGACCCAAGAAATTGTCCCTGTACCTCCAACTGTGCATCTTTCTAAATTCTATAACTTCCTTGGGTTGTTGGGACTTCTGTGTGCCTACCTACAACAATGGGTGTTTTTCTCTTACTCACCATGATGCACAGGACCTCAGCTTGAGACATTACTTATTGCCCCTAGCACACAACACTGGTTCCTTCATTTAAAAAAACTTAAATATGATCATGAAAATGCTAATGATTACTTTTGTGTGACTATATGACATTCTATTCATCTTTGTCATTATTATATACTATCTCTGACCACTTTCTAGCATTCAGTGAAGTTGTAACAATTATCTCAGTCTATATATTTAACCTTTTCTCCACCGTGTAAGAGCCTATAAGAATTAACCCATAGCTGAAATTGGATTTCCTGAACTCCAAAATTTCAGTGCCTTTTTGTCTTATTTCACCTCACCTTCCCATTGCCTCAACCTTTTCTTAGATTTTACTTTTTAACCTAAGATTATATCCTCAGCTCGACAGCTTCAAAACTCAACATGTTAAGCTCTTCAGGCTTTTGCAGAACATCCATTCCCATTCCCGTGGCTTCAACTAGGAACTTGGTTTAATTTATTTCTTTTCTCAATCCTACCACCTTCAAGACAATTAAGCCTCAAGTTTCTATGAAGACTCCAAATTGACTAGAAAACCAGTGAAATTCTCTTTGAAAACATACTTCAAAGATAAATGTTTTCAAGAAGTCAGCTCCTGCTTTTAATGTTCCTGTTTCCACTAATGTCATAACCGTTCCAGCAGCTACAAAACTTTGTGTTCTAGACTAGCACTGCCCTCTTCCTTGATCAAATACGCTTCTCTTTGCCGTGAAAGGTGGTTAATACAGAGACTCACAGCAGCAGGTCAAAGCAGTGAGGACTAGGAACTGCTTAGAGTTGAACCTTAAATGGATCACTCATATCACACCCCTCCCCAAAGCTCAGTGAGCAACAAGGAAGAAAAAGTACAAAGAAGCAGATGCTGGACAATGGTAAGGAGGGCCATTCAATACTGTCTGATGAGCCATGGCTATCACACTCATGACCTAACAACAGAAAGAGTTGCCTGCAAAAGGTTTGCACCAGACTGAACCTGTAAACATTCATTTGCAGACAGGAAAGGGGCTCACTGGTCATGGCTCCACCTTTGGGAGCTACTGGCAGTATAGGCTTGATAAGGAACAAGAAGTCATTGTCTTTGGTGATATGGCCACTTCATATCCATTTCCCATAGGCAGTATTGGTTATGCCTAATAGACTACAAACAAAATTAAACAAAATGTTATAAAGAAGGGTAGGGGAGAAGTGAGAGGGGAAGCAAGCAGGGAGAAGTATAAGAAAGGGTGGGGTGATAGTGATGAAAATGTGTTATATACATATAGGAGATAGTCAAAGAGAAATAAATTTTAATAAAGCAGCTCTGTTCTTTCTTCTCTTTCTTAAATACCTTATGGAGCACATTGTTCTTATTTCAAAGTCAGAGTCAGTACAATAATTTCTAACCATCACCACTGAACAAAAGAGTAGCTACTGGAATAGACCACAGTGCTGGCCATTTTCTGCTGTTATAAGAAAATATCTAAGGTGGTACTTAGGTTTATTTTGGATCATAGTTTGGAAAGTATCAACCTGAGATTTGACTCATCCTATAGGTCTCTTATAGGCATGCTGGATAGCAACTGTTTGAAAATCATTGGAGAAAGTCACCACTCACTTATGCTCCAGAAAAAGGCTGGGATCCCACAGGCCCTTCAAGGACAGTTCTACAAGCATCTAATGACCTCCCATAAGGCCTGACTTTATAGATAGCCACACTCCTACTAGCAGTGTCCCTGTGGGAACTAAGATTTGTGCATATGGAGCTTTAAACAAAGTCTGAAAATACAGCAACCTCCTCAGTTTCCTTTATCTGGACCCATGATTTTCAGTTTTCAATAAATACTTGTATAGAGAATTTTTGCAGGCATGTACAAATGAATCTTTCCTAAGACTAACAAATAAGACCCTTAAAAGAAAATTGTGAACAATGCCACACTATTCAGAAACTTTATATTTCCACATTAGAGGGAAAGAAAATGCTCTTAGCAAAATATTCTTTTCTTTAATCAAATTCCAATGTGTTTTCTAATTTCTTTTACTCTACTCACATATAACTCATTTTTGCTTGAACACTTTAAACTGGTGACTCTCAAACTATAGTCCACAGACTGGAAGTATCGTCATCTTGAGAAATTATTAGGAAAGAAATTTCTTGGGACTCACTCAGACATACTGAAACACTAAGTGTTCTCCAAAATCTCTATGTGGTATGAATGAGATAGGATTTGGAACTGTTTTTAGTACCACATAAGGCAATGCGATTCTTTCCATTTCCATGGAATTCATTCTCAATTACTAACTCAAATCTAATGATATCTTATGTCTTTAACTTCTACCTACTAATTCTACTTACTAATCATGTTTCAATCTCCCTACCCCTCTAAAATAAACTTATGGCACGCATAACTCATTGTCAATAAGTTTATACCTCTAACCTATTCTTATTTACACACATCTCACTATAATTTTCATTAGTGGCCACTAGCTTATTGGGATATTTTCTCAAAAGTCACTAATGAGGGGGAAATTTTTTACCTAATTCCATAGAAGGCTTCTCTTAAATTTTCTGACATCTTACTTACCACACCCCTCCTTGTAAAATCCTTTGTCCTCTATGGTATGTTGCTCTCTTAATTTTCACTGGCTTATGTTCTCTTGCAGATTATAGTGATTCCCTATTACCTCTGAAAACTTCCAAGGAATTCATTCTTTTTTCTCTTTATTATGTATAATTCAATATCACATAAGCATTGTTTTGCTATAAACTTCTCAAGACCATGAGGTATTTACCTCCGAGATAAGATCCACTCTTTTGTACAGACATTTTACCAGATTACCTACTGGATATACATTTTGGCATAACACCTTGGATTTTGTAAACCAACTCTACAGTTATTTTTACTCTTCTATCTCCTCCAAAATTTGGAATTGTCATCCACTTATCTACTTCATCACCTGTCAATCTTAAGTATCTCAGAAAGTGAAAATTTCAGACAGGTACAGACACACAATCTCAGAATAGTCAGCCAACATGAACTAGACACCAGGGTTTTATGATGGGGTGGATAGAGACCATGAACATTAATTCAGATTAATAGGGAGGTCGGGAAAGATCTGGGAGGACTTGATAGGTGGAACTGAATATTAGTAAATTCTCAAAGAATTAATCAAAATATTTTTATTCAAATTGCTCTTTGGGTAAAGTTCCTGCATCACAAGCATAATGACCTGTGTTCAGATCCCCAAATCCACAGAAAAGCAAATGTGTGTGTCCCAATGCTAAATAGCAGGGATACATGGGTGTGATGCTGGGAACACAGGCAGTCAGAAGTCAGAGTTCATTGGCTGGCCAGTCTAGCCAATCTGCAAGCTCCAGGTTCAATGAGAGACTTTGTCTTGAAAAACATGGTGGAGCTGGAGAGATGGCCAAATAGGTAGAGGTTCTTGCTGAGATAAATTCTATCTCCATAATGAGGTAGACAATACCTGAGGAATGACACCTGCAATTTCCTGATGTCCTCACTCCCCCCCCCTCTCATGTATCAACACATACAAGTAAACACACACCATAGACACAAATGATAAGCAAATATGATAACTGGTATTTACATACTAACAATGGCAGAGCAATGGCTCTCTTTCTAGTAACATAACAATTGCATCTGCTCTGAACACCATAAAAACAAAATCAATAACAATCATGGAGATGGCTTTTTCTAACATGTGCAGGCATCACAAATGGACATATTGACAATGAACTTGACAATTAGATGCATCCAGATTGCTTAGATTTTTAACTCTAGACCTAATGAATGTTATTTCTTCAGAGAAATTGGCCTAATATGGCTTACATATTTGGGAAGAATGAGGAAATAAATCAATAAGAATTCATATGGGGACAATCCAATCAGATAAAACACAGCAGAGAAAATGCAATCGCTGCCATCTTTCTTTTGCGCCCATTTCCTCATTACTCACTCTTCCACCTATCCATCTGTTTGGACAGATTCTCTTAAGAATATCCATTTTGTGTTTGTGGCCACAGAGGACATGCAAGAGAAATAGTGGCAATGACATTAAGCTACTAATATTTGAAATGAGTGTTCTGGGTAGTGTTTTATCAATTTGACACAAGCTAGAGAGTCATCTGGGAAGAAGGAACCTCAACTGAGAAAAATGCCTCCATTAGACTGGTCTGTGCACAAGACTGTGGGGGCATTTTCTTGGTTAATGATTAACATAAGAGTGCCCAGCCCACTGCAGATGGGTTCCACCTCTGAGCCAGTGGTCCAAGGTAGTTCAAGAAAACAGGCTGAACAATCTAGGGAGAAGAAGCTGGTGAGCATCACTCTGCCATAGCCTCTGCTTTGGTCTCTTTATGGTGGATTGTAAAGTGAAATAAATCTCTTTTTCTTCAAGCTAGTTTATCACTGCAATGAAAAGCAACTTGGGACAATTAGTAGCTCTGGAATTCATGGGGGGATAAAATTAAAATTCCTTGTTTTATATCGAGTTTTGAGTTACTGATTATATAATGTAATTGTCCATGTTTCCCACACCTAATTTTTAAGTTAAACAAAAGTTTGCTCTTTCTTTATGATTATCCCTTTCTTCCTATTGAGGCAGGGGAGAAGAAGGATGTATTTGAATTTGACCTTTCAGTTTTTAATATCTCATCTTAAAAAGTCTCTATTTTTAAATACAGAATTCTAGCAGCTATAGTCTCAAAATAAAATGGAAAAAATTCTTCCCTTCAGAGTAATACTTTTCCCATAATACCCCATGTCCTACTTATAATTTTTAATTTCTATATAAATATGGTTTATAGTAATTTTAAATTGCTAAAATTTTACCTATTGAAGTCTAATTCAACCTGGAACATAATTTTATACAGTGTTAATTTTTATCTCTAGATATCATATATAATTCCTAAAATACCAAATCAAATTATTATTTGTAGAAATAGTAAACAAAATGAGTTTTACAACACACTATTTTCTAAATGCATTAGTGAATAATTTTCCTAAATCTGCTAATTCTTTATTTTACCTTATTAATAATTGTATCTGTTAATGTTTAAGTCCTCACAGCCTAATCTATGTTCAATTAAAGCTAAGTGAACAGTGAATAACGTACAATCTGGCACTCAGGTGTGTGTTTTTTCTAACATTGCATTGGAAACCAAGAAAGAGGTTGAATTTGCTTTATTATACTGCTAAAAGCTAGTTAGAAGTATCCTACCAAGCTAGAGAGAAGTTTGATGGGGAAAGTGTTGGAGCAACAAGGTCATGTTACAAAATTCAAAACTTTTCATTTAGTTCAGCTCAACACATATTCAGTACTTATCATCTGAGGGACCCACAACTGTAGGCCTCAGATGATGCTCAGAAATTCCTAAGAAGTCCTGGGAAATTAGCTCGTCCACTTGGTTTCAAGCAGTATTCTAAGGCAGTGTCTGAGGAGCTGAGAAATACATCAGGGAAGCTTCACCATTGAGGAGCTGGGCATGTTCCCTTCCACTGAATCAGTTTCACATGCTAGCTATCAAATGAGATCTTGATTCTAAACTGAGTACATCAACAAACAGTGTTTGGAAATGCCAAGCTGAGTTCGTTCTCCAAACTTGGCAGATGAGGGAGCTATGACAGACAAATTTTGTCACTGTGTAGGTTGTCTCAAGTACTAGTAATGATATCATATTGGAGCCATTTAAGCTTATTGAGATGCTATCTCTGGAAACAGGTTTGCTACTCACCACATCATTTCCGATGCAAATATGTTTGTTTCTAAGTATACCTACCCTAAGACTCCTTATCCAGGGATAGACTGTCTCCAATCACAGCTGAGTGACAGAGAAGGAAATGAACAGCAAAGAAGCCTGAGAAGAAAATGTTCTGTCCTTGACAACAACTGGAATCTCAACCATTTCCAACCAGGTTACTCATCTCATGATATAAAAATACACCTACAGTGGGAATGGGAAGCTGAAAGTTCACTGGTGAGAAGGTCACCATGGAGAGAAAGCTCATCTAATGGCCTCAAACTTCCCAGTTGATTTCTGCTGGGTGTTTGGAAGCCCCAATTCGATGGTATTACTTTTGTTTGTTCACTCAATCAGACTAATCTAGTCCATTCTGCTGGGTCTTGTAAACTCCCAATTTGGCGATGTTTTGCTGTGTATCTGGCCCTGTTTCTACTCATCTGCTACTTGTTATTTCTCCTTTTACTTTTGTTTGCTATGTACTTAAGAAACTCACTGAAAACTAAAATATGGCCATCAAAAATCATTCTCTAGACAGTACACAACATTATTTTGTATCAAAACTAGAAGTTCCTTTTCAGTACAGCTTTCTAGGTACCAAAGTAGATTGAGTCATGAAATCAAGACCAGTACCTTGTAAATGTTATGAGGTTTTAAGTTGGTCAGGATGACAAGGAATTCACTCCTTCTTCCCTTCCTACTTAGAGCATCTTCACTGTCTCTTCCCTTCCTTCTGCTATCCGGTGTCACTTTGTAACCCAGAACAAATTCTGTTATGAGATCCTGCTACCTCAGTATCTTCAATGCTGTGATTTCAGACCTATAATGACTTCCATGCTTTGTAAGATATTTTTCTCTGTTGCTAAAACCTCTATAGTGCATTGCAGAGATGCAGTCTTCTGCTTCTACATGGTACATTCTGGGTCCTTTACAGAAAATGCTGAATAGAAACTTAACATATAAATTCATATATTTATTCCTAGTCTCATTCCAAGACATTGAAAAAGAAATATAATAAACATAAACTATATAAATATAGACTATGGCAACCAAAGTTTTAATTTAGTGGAAGAGTAATGACCCTGCTTCCAAAAGAGAATGGCAGTGTGG
This sequence comes from Onychomys torridus, assembly GCF_903995425.1. Classification (NCBI taxonomy): domain Eukaryota; kingdom Metazoa; phylum Chordata; class Mammalia; order Rodentia; family Cricetidae; genus Onychomys; species Onychomys torridus. Next base: position 41,549,883 of record NC_050444.1, on the reverse strand, counting down.
ATACTGGGTGAATTGCAATGGAATGATAAACAGGGAAAAGAAGGATGAAGACCAAGCTAAGGGTGAAGAATGAAGCTACTATGAGGGGAAAAAATCACATTTACAGAAAAGTAGTATTAATAGCGACACTAATGGGCAAATGTTACTTGATATTAGACAAGTACATATCAACATACAATGAATAAACAAGTACTTGGAGTACACATTATCTAGAAACTTTAAGTCAGATATTTGATTCAATTCAACACGCTGATAGAATAATGAATAAGATGAATAGAAAATCCAAATCCCAAACAATATGTCTCAATACATTATCATACATTTTGGACATTTTGTATATTGGACCTCTTTAGTGGTCTACTGTCAGCAAAAACATGCATTCCTTGTTGTTTTTGCTGTAGAAATGGACCTGCCCAGTGTCCTTTACATAACAACACCCACTTTCTGTAGTAATGGGCTTCCACAGTGTGTGGATATGTATAAGATATACTTGGCTCTACAGAGCAAATTGATGCTGACTCAGGTGGAGATACTGATGCAAGGACATCAATCTCATTAGCCTGAGTTAAATAATTTCAGTATCCCAAGTCAGCAAATCCAGCAGTGACACTCAAAATTTAACCTACACATCTTAGATACTTCAAAAAGAGAAAAATCTATGATCAATGTACATATTTCAAATCCAACCAAAGAAAACTCAATATACTATTCATAGGTAACAAGCCTCAAGTTTAAAAATATCAGGAAGCAATAAGTCAGAAGATCAACCAAAGCAGTTTATTATCTACCTCTACTCATCCATCCACTATGCTATTAGCCCTACCTTTCATTTTCACTGACCTGCATCTCTAATGTGGGTGCTTCTATAGCTACAGTTTTAAAGGATTGTTTTTATTCCTTCTGGCTACCTGCTTTTCCCCTTTACCTCTCAGCTAGAAGAGGTCTTTCTTGGAAATATCCAGGAGACAAATAAGATAGGAATATATCATCAAGTACATGAGAAGTGGTACCAAAACTACACTGTGAAATACAAGAATTTTTTACAGAGGAAAAATAAATGATAGTTCTAATTCTAGATTTATATGAACCCAAACTGTAGAAGAACATTAAGATGAAATGTTACACCTAATGAGCATTAGGCAGCAGAGGGAATTCAAACACACACCGCAATATATTCGTTTACACCACAGGGAAAGAAACAGAAGGAACATTACAGGCATCTCACAGGAGCAGAGCTCACTTTAAGTAACTGAAAACAATTGGCAAAGTTATTCATAATTATTGTAACTCTATTTCTCACTTGGTGAGTGTGCCTTGGTGGCCTGTTATGTTTAATGTCAGGTTGATATTTAATATTGCTGTAGTGACATATCTTGTTAAGATGGAATATAATGGGTTTATCTAAAAGTTTTTCTTCAAGTTATAATTCTTTGATTTTTTTTTTTATCATCAAAGACATTTCCTTAAGCTATACTTTCTCCATAGAGAAGCACCATTAAATATGTACTGTTAGGTCATCTCAACATGATTTTCTCTGTGTAAGATTGAAATAATAGCATTTGTTACTAAGAATCAAATAATACTCTTTCAATCTGCGGGCGGGAGAGTCAGTACCAGAGGCAGGTGGATGCTATATCTCCTCTGCGTTCTCTCAGTATAATTCATCCTTACTTTGGAACCTTTGTTGGAATGGATGTTTCCAGTTTACAACAGTGAATTTGTTAACTTTCCATCATTGGGACAAAATTCCAGACATCCAACTTGGAAAGAGGAAAGGAGTACTTTGACACATGGTTTTGGAGAGTTCAGTGTATGGTCAGCTGGCTTGCTGGGTTTGGGCTTGTATCAAGGAAGTAAGTACGCTGTAACAAGTAATGTGAGGTAGAGTGAAGCTACTGACTGCATGGAGGTCAGGAAGGAGACAGAGAAGAATGTAGTCTGACTTCAATATGTCCATGTTACCGAAAGTCTTTCCATTAGGCCCTACCCTTCAATGTCTTGTCCCCTCTTATAGAACCATAGCCTGAAGACACAGTGTGCTTCACCTCTGGGATTTTACATTAGTATCCTACACTGTAATGTCAACTGTGTGTCTTTTCATATTTTCAAGTCTGTTTTAATGTCTCCTGCTAACAATTAACCAACACATAAAGTTTCGTATTTGTGCAAGCTTTACATTGCATGTCTTTCCCTACTTATCACAGAAATAACAATCCAGATATCTGAAGGATGGCTCAGCAGTTAAAGACAGTTGCTGCCAAGTCTAATGATGATGGCCCAAACTCCAAGCACCAGATGCTGGGAAGAGAAAACAGATTGCCACAAGTTGTCCTCTGACTGCCACATGAACACCCATATGCCTATATGTGGAAACACAAAACAAACAAATAAACAAATGTAAAAAAAATCCCAGTATCCAACATGGTATCATTATTGCTAAAATCATTTTAGTAATGAATTTAGTCATTACATCTACTATAAAACTTCACTCTTGCTGGGCGGTGGTGGTGCATACCTTTAATCCCAGCACTTGGGAAGCAGAGACAGGTGGATCTATGTGAGTTCAAGGCCAGCCTGGGTTACAGAGTGTGTTCCAGGATAGGCTCCAAAGCTACAGAGAAAGCCTTTCTCAAAAAACCAAAAAGAAAAATAACCTTCACTTTAGGATACATTGAAATGTCCACCTACTAGGAATGTACTTCAGATACAAGCTCAGGAAGGATGGAGCCAGTGAAAAAAAGACAGTGTGTTCTGTGAATAAATGAACTGTGTGCATTTCCCCATATCAACTCATATTTTTGTGTCATAAACTTGTGGGTGGTAACATATATTTGCTAACAACACTGTTGGCAAGACTGCAGGTATACTTCAGTGGTAGGTGTTAGCTTGGCATGGACAAGGCTCTGGGATCCACCAGCAGTGCCAGAAAGATAAGTAAATGAAGATGGAGGCATTAGAGTCAGTGTTCATTCTCCACACTCTCACCTTGCTGTTCTGCACCATCAGACATTTGCATGGTTTGTCCCTTTGTGTTTCGTCTGTCATTGTTGAAGCTTTTGTAGTTTAATATCCAATATCCCAAGATATCTCTTGCTCTTGTCTCCTACCCAATTTAACAGTTTAGATCCCCCCTTTGTGTGTGTATGTATGTGTGTGTGTGTGTGTACACATACACATAAGTGTGTGGATGCTTGCACTGATTGTGTGATTATCCATACCTGTGCATTCATATATGCAGAGCTCTGAGAAGGACCTGGGACATCAGGAATGCTCCTCTATCACTCTGTTCCTTATTGTTTTGAGAAAAGTTTCTCACTGAACCCAAAGCTCTCCATTTTGGCTAGGCTGGCTTACCAGCAACCTTGTGGGATCTATATATCTCTGCTCCTGCCTGTGATGCTGGGGTTACATGCACAGGAAACCCTTCCATGTTTACTCCATAGACACCTCCTGGACATACAGGGATTCAAATTCAAATCTTTGTGCTTGCAGAACAAGTTCTTACCCACTGAGACTTTTCCCCAGCACCAAGATTACATTTCTTAAAGCATTATTTTGTCATATGTTGTAAGAGGAAACTGCCAAGAATCTACAGTGGAAGCTTTTTGCACTTAGAATCAATTCCATGAGTCTTGGCCTCACATCGAGGAACCCTTAATCTGCCCAACACTCATACTCTGGCTACCTATCATACTCTTGCATATTATTGTACTTTTGCTCCAACTTCTTTGCCCCTCCACATCATAGTTTGTATTTATTCCTGGTCTCAGTGTCATTGTGCTGTATGAAGAGCTTGCTTTGCCTCTTTATTTTTGTTTTGCAAAATTTGTTAAAGTCAGGTAAATGTTTCTTTTCTTACAGGGCACTCCTTGCTCCAGAACTTCCCTCCTTCCTGCTTTCTCAAAGTCCTTCACTACTCAAATGTGGTCTTTGAACTAAAGTGTTAGCATTTCGTTGCCCTGAGTAGAGCTTTAACAGTTCAGGCCTTGCTCCAGCCTGACTGAACCAGACTCTGCACTTACAAAGACAAATCTTAAGCCAGTTTATATGCACACTAGCTTGAGAGGAACTATTATAATATAGCACCTATGTGGCAGATATTAAAATGATGCTTTGCATTACTCTGCATATAATTTTGCAAATAAAATAGTGCTTTAGACTATAAAAACAAATTTCTAGCACTAGTCCTGATTCCATTTCTGTTTCATATTTGTGAAGCCACTTAATTTCTCTGAAAACCAGCTTCTTCTACTATAAAAATTGAGAAAATAATCCATAATGGGATATTTGAGAACTAAATGGCACTACTTCTGTACAAGCATGCTGCATTCTAGCTGGAACATAACTTAATAGACATTGACCTTATGTTCTCTATCCCTTCTTGTTACAGAGAAATTACTGTTTATGGACTTTTTTCATGTTACTTAGTGACTTAAGAAGGTGTAAGTGATAGCTAAAGTCCAAGAGGCAGAGGTTTGTGGCTGGTGTGCCACCACCTCCTAATCAAAAAGTGCCAGTATGTATATGATGGTGAGAGAGGGCTGTCTTATAATGAATAACTGATTAAGGTTAGAAAGCGCTAAGAGGATTGGAAAGAGCTTGGTGTGGTGTGCACTCCTGTTATCTTGAAACTCGAAAGACTCTGTCTCATAAAATAAATGAATAAAAGTTTAAATGTCATAGCTTACTTAGCATAAAGAAGTGTGGGGTGACAATAATACAATTTTGTCTGTGTCTATGAAACAGAGAAAGTAATATGTACATTTTTCTATTGCTGTAAGTTCTTGGGATAAAAGCAAACTGCACTCAAGTTTTGGATTACTCCATATATTACATGGCTATCAATGATGCTGCTCACAAGGGTGTGATCACACCAGGATGCAAGTGTGACCTGGTATTTCTATGCCATTTCCAATGCTCAGTCCTAACAGCGGGAGATGGAGCTCAGGTAAACTTGCCTTGATGTCAAGAGGGTTGAAGAGACTGTCTCTTTGTGAAATCAATTTCCCAAGGGGAAAATAAAACAATTCTCCACATTTGAAGGCTTCTAAACCTAGTTCAATGGCGGTAAAGAATTATAAATATAAAATGAGTCGTAACTTCTACCAAATTGAACAATGAAAAACCCATGTTACACATGAAATAATTTATTTTCTAGTAAGTCATTGTTGAAAATCCTTGGTCACACAAACAAAGAATAAACCATAAACCAACTGGTTACTATGAAGACTTGTAACCCCCCCCACACACACACACACACACACACAAACACACTCCATTTAAGATCTTGCTAATGGGACTGACTGATGGATCAATATTTGTAGATAATAATTCAGTTACTTCCTCTGAATTTCAAACTTAGAAACCTGTGATTGTGTGCCTCAGCAGGACTGATTATCTCAAAGCATACAAATCAATAAGTTGTCTCCTTTTCTTTCTGCAGGTATTCACCTGACACTGGCTACTAACTACCTTCCTGAAAGTTGCAGGACTCCAAATCTGTGACAGTTAGTATCACACCCCTTGTCCCAACTACATTTATAGCCCAAGTCAGTGTTTCTTCTTGACCAATGGAGACTCAGTATCCTATTTCATACAATGCAATTTCCCATAAACCATAAATAACCTTTAATGCTTCAATGATTGTATCAAATATTATGATGTTTTTAAATGACTGAATAATTTTGGGATAACTGTAAGAACGTAAAATACCAAAAGACAGATAAGGAGAAAAACAAGGCTTTTTGTTACTTATTTATTTATTTATTTATTTACTTACTTACTTACTTACTTTATTTTACTTAGTTATTTTATTGTCAACAGGGTTAAAAGGACGTTTCTAGTTTCTTAAGACTACTATCTCCTCTGACCCTCTACCAGAAAAAGAGTAGCTTTAGCATCCTTTTCTCCACTCTCCCTATTCCTTGCTTTCTTCCTTCCTTTTCTGAGGCAGGGCTTCATATATCCCAGGTAGATCCCACACTTTATAGATGGTAAGAATAAGCTTGCAATTATGCTCCTCCTGCATTCACCTCCTAAGTGTTGAGCTTACAGGCATGGTACACCATATTGTTCATGCACTACTAAGATTGAACTCATGGCTTCCTCCATGAGAGGCAAGCACTCAACCAAGTATGCTATATCCACAGCCCAGTTTTAGAATTTAACATTAGATAATCTACAAGAATCAAAAATGTGTTGAGATCTATACCTGTGCATTAATCAACGATACTGCAGACTTCAAAAATTCATGCTAGGCATGAAGAATATTGTAGATCCTGATTGCATATTTTCTTGGAATAAAAAGCAGGGTTTACACAAAGAATTGAGCTACATTGAGCAAAACAGACTAAGGGTTTTACCAGTCCAAACTCCAGAATCCCAGCAGAGAAAGCCCCCCAATCGCTCTCACAAGTACAGCATCTGCATACCGCCTCCATCTGCCACACCTCTCCTATTCCACCTAATGTCCTCTGCAATGTCTCTTTGACAACAGTTCCCTCCGCAAGAGTACAACTGCAGCTTCTGGCTCTTTTCCAGAAAGCTCCAGCCTTACAAAGATCTGGAAAATAAGCTTTTAGCTATGGTTCAATTAATTAAAAAGTAAATGCAGTTGTAGAGTATGTATGATCTCAGTTCACAGTTCCTGGATAAATACTTGAATAGTCAGATTTGGAACCTATTTATATAATTCTGTTGTGTCCAATACATGCAAAATGGTAAATTCAAAGGAAGGGGTCTGAAATACATATTTATGTGTTCATCGTATGCCAAGGATGTCCTATTAGGTGATGGTTTAAATGGAGAACAAAGGTTCGTGTGAGGTCTTGTTCCCCTCTAATTACATCATAATGCTGCCACAAATAAACAAAAATGGTGAATTCTGTAAGCAAATGAAGGAAAAGCCCCATCTTGAAGGCCTATTACAAAAGACCTGTGTGGAGGCCTGGCCTGCTTTGGTGGGTTCAAGTATGTGCAGCTTAAAAGCCATAGGATTGAATGTTTTCAGACAAATGGAAGGAAAAAATCTTAGAGAAGGCTTTTCTAGCACATAGTCATGGGGGCCTGAACCAAGAAAGTTTATGGCTGCATTATATTTGAATGTGTTTGTGAATTATTTTATAAGAATATTTAGATGAAAACAACATATTTTGGGTCTTCTAACAAATTAAAACATTATATTGAGTTTACAGGTTTTTGCATATATTGTTGGAAGTAATAAAAGCTTCTTTTTTCATTCTCAGCAAAATTATTGTGTGATGTACCAATTGACTTTGAGTATTTAGAAGCATGTGGTTTCATGCATAAAATATATGATGGCAACAGTAAAGTAAGCCAGAAAAGGAGCATCTGTAGCCTTATAATCACAAAATACATGACAAGTCCAAGTTGAGAAAATATGTCCACTAATAGGAAGTGCCACACATCACTTCTATTATGAGGTCTGCATCTCAAACCAATAAGATTTTAATGAGCAAGTATATATGCAAATGAAGTAGCTAATAATCAGGGCAAGATTAACATGCATTCTTGTGAAATTCACAGGGGGAAGGAGAATAGAGCAATATAAGGGCTTTGAATAGAAAGGCAAAAGTGAGCTTACAAACCCGGGGCTGACTTGAATGTGAAGTACAGAAGAATCTGCAGATCCTAAGATCTTGAAGTATCTGCTTTGCTGTGTATGAGTATTAAGATCATGAGATTGTTCGTTTGGACCCAAAGAACAAATTCTAAATAGGCAGATAATGGGATTCATTCACTTGACTATTGTTAACTGACCTGGACTGCAGCAACTGTAGCCCTTTTCTCCCTTGAATACTCCTCCTACCCTTTGGTACCTCCAAAGAAGCCCCAGCCAAGCCAAGGAACTTAGAATAAGGAAGAGTCAAGGGAAAAGTAATAAGAGTATGTGTCTTCAAAAACAAAATCCAAATTCAGGACCATGTGGATGACTCAGTAGGTAAAGGAACTTGCTGCCAAGCCTTCATGACCTGAGTTTGATCCCCAGAACCCATGTAGTACAGGGAGAGAGCAACTGACCAGTTGCTGCACCACACATTTGAAAAAATAAGTGAATATAACTTTAAAAAACCCAGATTCATTGTGGAGAAGGGATCGACAGGAGCACGAATAGGTGGATAGGACAGGATCTCTTCACATTACCATAAACAATTCTGTCCTGATTCTGTGTCCCTGGTCTGCTGTTCCACTGCACAATAAAATGTGGGTTGTCTCTTCTAGATGCACCATAAGCAAAAGGAGCAATCCGGCTGCTTTTTCCCCACTCCACACTACTCAATCTGTTACCCTCAACATGCTGATGTTTTGTAGAGTCACATCATCTGACACCTGGACATGAACTTTCAGGAATGCTCAGCATCTTTTTAGTTCCTCTGTCAGACCTCAGAATATCGAACATCTGGGGCCAGGCAGCACTCAAGTGGGAGGATGTCTCTGTGTGGCATTATACAATGTTGTCACAATAGCGCTCCAGGGTGGGCAGGGGAACCAACAGTCCCTACTTTCTGAAACACACACACACACACACACACACACACACACACACACACACACACACACACACACACACACACACACACACACACACACACACACACACACACACGTCGGGGAGGTGGGGCATAGAAAAATCATACAGAGGTAGTCAGTGATCAGTTTGATTTGCACCTGGATTTGATCTCCAAGTCCAGAGCCTTTTGGACCCTGTGGTGCTGCCCCCTAGTGGACCACCTCTCTTTGCCTAGGTATGTCCAACCCTAAAGCAATTGCTGTAATTTTTGAAACACTGTTAAAGTAAGAAAAAATAGTGTCCTGAATAGAGCATATTGTGGAAACTGAAAGGGAGATTATTCTTTTGAAGATTTTATCTCTGTTTATTATTGCTCGGAGAGGGTTGATCAATATGCTCACTGGGTCATTTCTTACAGTTTGTTTTTGTGGGAGTTAAGAATTTAAGGTTTTTACAGTTCAAAAGAATTCTCTATCACTACTGGTGACAGACAATG